>NW_015505647.1:785692-792515 GCF_001515645.1 Sinocyclocheilus grahami
GACAGTGGTTCCTATTCAGCCTTTGGTCGCTGAACACCTAAGGGGTCTGTGTCAGCAATTCACACACTATTTTTCCAACGAGACAATCCAGGATGAGTGGATTCGCAATCCATTCAAGTTCAAGCCAGCAGAAAGTGACGCACTGTCTATACAAGACGAAGAGGCTTTGATTGATCTGACTAGTAATCATGAACTGGAGCAAATTATTACACACTCTTCCATTGGACATTTCTGGCTCTCTGTTCAAAATGAATTTCCTGAACTCACACAAAGAGCACTGAGGAAACTTTTACCATTCGTTTCAACGTATTTGTGCGAATCAGGATTTTCTGCTATGACATTCATCAAGAACAAATATCGTTCACGTCTTCAAGTGGAGGATGACCTTCGTCTGTTTCTGACGTCACTGCAACCACGAATTAGTCTTCTCTGCGCAGCGAGGAAACAAATGCATACCGCTCACTAAGGTAGGGATATAATTATGTAAGCATATTAATCAATAGTAGAGATATAAAAATTTTGGCATTGTTTAAAATTCTTTCACCACTCTCTGTTACAGATCATCTGACTGTTTTGACTGGGATGGACAGCTCTTACCATTTTAAATTGCTAAAAAAATTATGTTCTTTTCATATCGAACCATCATTGTTTTTTTTCATTATTCTTAGTTTTAAAAACGTTATATTAACTTGTTATTACTCTGAAAATAACTGAACTTTTCGTGTTAACACAAATAATGATAAAAGTGAGTTAACAGTCTGACATTGTTGTGTGTGTTTATCTTTGTGTGTGTGTGTGTGTGTGTGTGTGTTGGGGGGGGGGGGGGCCTTGGGGGAAGTTGTCTACAACACAGCCTTTCTGTCAACTGCATTTATGAAAGAATGACAGCAGATACAGAAATATAATAAAGAGAAAACAAGAGAACAACAAAGTAAGACATGGGCTCCCCTGAAAACAGGATTTGTGAAATTTTGGGGGGTCTCAAAAATTATTTTTTTAATTATTCTAATAAATAAGAATAAATATTATTCTTATTTATTAGGGAAAATTATAATATTTTAATAATTTTTATCTTATTAAATTTTATAATTTTGATACTGCATATTAATATTTTAAAAATAAATGTCTGACAAGTAATGTGATGTGACCAGTATGCTGAAATAAGCATAAAAAAGGAAATTATATCGGACTTGACCCCTGAAGACACTCAAGGTGTTTCAAGGTCACTGAGTCTAACAAATATCCTAAATATAAAATATAACCTTTTTATGACATACCAAGTTTGAAAAAAATAATAAAATAAACAAATACTTTTTCAGAAAATGAATGTAAAATTTTTAATGCTTTTAATAATTAAGAGGCATACATTCAAATATAACTATACAGGTTTTTAAAAACAATATGAAACCTACAGAGTACATTTCTACATGTGTTTTGTGCAGTATATATATATATATATATCCTTGTTTACCATGGACAGTGTCTTATCTCTCACTCGAAAGCATATCTTGCATTTCCTCCACACTAAGCACTGAGATTGTGCACATGTTTTCTCCTCATGTTTTCTTCTTTGGCATTTATATACCTCTCTGGCACTCATGCCAGGGTCAGGCAGTGCAGGTGGATGCCCGACTGATCAAGCCTTTTAACAGCCAGGCTTACTGGGATAACAAGATGCGCCCATGCTGGCTTTTATGTCCCCTTGTGCAGTTGAGGACAACCTGAATTGGAGATGAGCAAACCCCTGCTGAAACCAGATAACCTCAGATGGGCAGTCTCATTCGAAGACTTGGCCTACGCTGTGCCTCTGAAAAAGAACACAAACTCTTTGAAATGCAGCGCTCCATAAAGAATTGAGAAGTAGGAGAAGAATCAAAGGATTGCGATTGGAAAGCATAGAGCGAAAGTGATTCCTGAATTAAAGATGAGGAGGAAATGTGTCAGGTTCTAAATGCCAGATGAGAAAGAGGAAATCAATATGATTTCACACAAACAGAGACCATAATTCCTCTGGATGTAATATTAGATTTATGAGCGAGAGTGTATGATGCACGTAGAATCTGATATGGAGAATCTCACATTCAAATTCGTTCAGCTGGTACACGAGTAATCAAACTTTCAGAAATGCATCTTGCTTATCGGAAGTCTGTCTCTCTTCTCTTTCATCCCAGCCAGAAGAGGACAGACAATGGCAGCAGTCCTTGTGAGATAAATAAAGGGGGGGAATATTGTAATGTGGTGCCGACAAAGCGTTCTGGTGATGGTGGCAGCTGATGGCTATTATGTCCAGGTGGCCAGGGTTGCGCCAGGGCTCACAAAAAGCCTCCCAGCTGCTGGGATTCTTCGCATGTCAATTAGGGGAAAAGGGAATGTGTGTTTGCAGGTTTCACAAGGACGCACGGCACTCCATGTGTCACATTTGGCAAAAATGCACAAAATCGCCATTGTCCCCTCACTATAGAAGTAACTTAGGTGCAGCTTTCATAAGCAGGAGTCAGTTATTGGTTGGTCATGCTGAGAAGATGTGCTGCAGCTCTCTCGCTCCATCTTTGGTTTCTTTGTAGGGTGGAATTGAAAAAAAACAACCTACAAAAACAAAAAGTCCAATTCAGTTGCCAGACCTGGTGGAAGTTGAGAATGGCTAACGTCACTACAACACTTTTAAGTTCATCAAGGTCCTTATGAGCATGTGTCAGTTTCTATGTCAAACCAAAACACTTGAATTTACCTGTACATTGCTGAGTTGGACAATTCAATCATAACTGGCCCTTCACTAAGCACCGCACTCCAAATTTCCGTGAATAGCGTTGTAAAAATTGGAGAGTATTCTTAATGGGGCTTAAATTAAACGTGACATTGCAAAGAATTTTATTTTTACCCACTGTTATTCTTTAACAAAATAATTATATGCATAAACGTGATTAAAAAACTACAGACTGTAAATCAGTCAAACGAAAAGTGAGAAGCCTCATTTTAAAGCAATTATTCGTGTTAATCATGTAAAATAGCTGTTCCTAGCATTTCTACAACACCTAATTCATCACATAAATTTAAATTTTTTGCATAATTTCTATAAAATTTAGCTTACAAAATACAAATCCTCCACGGAATTACATTAGAAAAGAGCAAATGTATTGAGATGAGAAAATGGTGAAACGGCAACCGTTGTTAAAGTAGGATTAGTCTTGACTGTGTTTAAGGCTGAGCTTAGTGAAGGTTCAATTAGGCTACTGTTCTAAAGATGACCAATATTACCTTTGATGATAAAGAAAAGAGGTCAATCCAGTGTTTCTTACAGAATTCTGTTCATGATGCAGCAATGGAACAGTATTCATTTGTCCAATTCAAATGAATCAATTGTGTCTTTGAGCGATTCACTTAGTGATCTAAGATACAAGATATGAGATACAAAATTGCAATTGTAACAAAATCACAACTGTGATATATAAAGTTGTGGTTAATAGAAAACAAAGTCTAAATTGGCCACAATTATGAGAAACAAAGTCGCAATTGACCTTTAAACAGATGACTGACAGCCCAAATAGCAAATCAAATCGCTGTGCTGAGAAGCCTTGTTGCTGTCAGTCAAGCTATAAAGCTTACTGAACATTTGGGCACATAGAAACCTCCTTTTGTTTGACAAATTCCTTTAAGACTTGTTGGTCTTTATGACACTGACCTTCATTTATTATAAACTTCCTTGACTTTTTCTTTATTAAATAAAAAGAATAAATGTTCCCACAGATAGGCGCTAACAAACCTGGCTGTACAAACTTTGAGAAACCAAGCCATGAACTAAGTTTAATGTGAAAGAATGTGAGTGTTTGTGAACCAGTCTCCTCTGAACACACTGCATTTGTTAATGTATGCGGATCAAATTTAATGTCTTTCTTTATTGCACTGTAGATGTAAGCACAGGAAATGGTGGGAAAATTGCACTGAATCCTGGCTGCATTCTTACAGCATTGTTTCCCAAAATACCATACAAGGCAAGTTCTTACTCATCCTTGGATATCTGGTAAAGGTCGAAGTATGCATGGATGTTAGCCGTTACCCTGCTATGCCTGCCATTTTAATAGCATGTGCTGGGGTCAGAGGGCAGTAAGCGGGATTCAGTTTTCATACCCCGTATCGCACAGCCGGGTCTGTCCATGTCTGTACACGAGCTGCTCTTCGCATTCAGCCATGACAGGCCTGGTGTAATTGGCTCAGGGAGGTGAATCCATAATTGTGTGAGTGGCACGTTCCTCGCTACATTTTGACATCAAAGGTGAGGGAGAGGGTGCGTGTCACAAGTTGCCATAAGGAGTAACCTTGTTAGAGGCCACAGCCACACTGGCGAGGTGTTTCTATTTTTGCCTTCAAATTGCGTAGCACTATAAAACAAGAATATTTTGAGGACTTCTGGCTGCATCTGTTAAATTTGTTGTATGAAAACACAAGCTGTTGACACAGGCATCGAGCGGGTAGTTTCGCATATAGTAAAGCCCACACAGAGAGTGTATAGTTCCATATGGCAAAGCTGGACTTGTCTTTCTCCTGGCCGAGACATTTGAAAAGAAACGCCTCATTCTTCGGAAATTCAGTCTCCACTGCAACACACAGATGGTTATTATGGACCTCCACATAAATTGATTATGTTGGAAATTAACTGTTGCTGTCAAAGGCAGCCGCCAAACCTGTCCCAGTGTGTCCCTCTGCCCGCTGATGCATAGGATCCAGCTGATGAACCAGATGTTGCATCAAGCTCTTCATTTTGAGGTCAATGCAGACGTGCTATGGCGGTCCTTACTCCTCATCTTGCTTTGTTTGGTAGGCTTGTTAGCCTTGTGTATTTGTCAGAGGCGGGTAACGTTTCAATGCAAAAGTGTCAAGATTGAAGAGCCATCTGATGTCTATTCTAGCAGATGTGAAACTATGGTGCATATTAGAGTATGCAAACACAACATCCTATCACTGTCTGTCATCAATTGCTCTTGATATCATAGAAACAGTTGTCATGCCTACACATTTGAAATGCACTTATGCCATATGAAATCCAGAGCAAATAGTCAGAAGTTTTTTTAATAGGGTCATGAAATGCATTTGTAAAATTATTTTAGAATTTTTCCCGAGGTGCGCTTATAATCCTGGTATGGTGTTGTCATCAAAAACAGTCATAATTTAGATATAAATGGTCATTTTCAACCCTGAATTTAGTCCTCTGATTTGCTGTGAGACATCAATGTAAATGCACAATACTATGATTGGCTACTACTACTATGATCATCTTTGCATATGAAATGAGCATAACATGCTGAACTCTCTAGAAAACCTTTACTGCATTTTTACTATAACAGTCGACAAGATTAACTAATCTGTGTTAATAATAGCATTATATTTAGATCTACTCCCGTAGCATCACATGGTTGCAGCGCTGCACTGTAGCCAAGCACAGTCATGTCAACAGAGCACAAGATGTAACACAATTTCTGCAATCTCACGAATACTTTCATCATAACTAATCGTGACATCAGTTGATTTTGAGCTTTGAAACTTGCAGTATGTTGGGAATAGTCCGCAAGTCGGGACTCGGACTCAGGACACCCAAAGCACAACAGTGCTATATGTCAGCACGCTGCCCACAAAGCTACTGGCACCGACTAAACTTGCAGTATGTTTTTATTGTAGAGTAACCTCCTTTATGTGTAAATATCAAGAAAATTATGATTCTCAATTTCATGACCTCTTTTAAGTTGGGTTAGAATGCTGTTTTGATACTGGTCTAGCTTGTCAACCAGCTAGCTATAGCCTATATTTACCAGCAAACAATTCTGGTCAATCAGCATAATCTTAGTGCTAAAATTACATGACCAAGTATCTCTTGCTAATTAAGCTACTCAAGAAATTGGCTGAGGACATTAGCATACTAGCGTCTCATGCTAGGAAACAGCATCCAGCACATCCTAATGATTAGCAGTGCTAGTCTTTTAACAGAAAGAAGGCAATATTTAGCCAATATTGACCACTCAAAGAAACAATAAGCAATGTTGATAGCGTCACAGTGTATGACTTATCAATGGCCTTCTTACATTAAAGCCCCAAATATTCTTTGGTGTCCGCGTACTGTCCACATGACATAATTTTCATCATCAGGAGTGTCCATGTATCTCTGTGCAAGCCCGAGGTGAATTCTGAGATAGAACGAGTCCATTATGTGGTACTGCGTATGTGTCGAACTGATCTATCTGCACTCATACGCGGTTGAGTATACATTAAAAGTAGGGATGCACCGATATCACTTTTTCCAGTACTCACCCGATACCGATACTTTTATTTTTGGTACTTGCCGATACCGAGTACCGATACCAATATTTTAATTGCATTTGTAAAAAATTTTAAATATTGGGTACAGAAACCAAGAGTATGTATAATGTTAGTTGGTTAACTTCATTTATCAAATAGATACAGTCAAACCAAAATTTATTCAGACACCTTCAACATTTCTCACATTATCACAGTTTATTCGCTATAGTTTAGAAAATGGTAATAAAATATGACAAGAACTCAGAGTTAAACTGTCAGAACAAATTCAGCTTGATAATGTCAGATAACTTTGATAGAAAGATATGTAATAGATTACATACCAAAAATCAACCAAAAATTAGACATCTGTTAGTATGACAGTATTTACACAACTATCAATACTTAGTCGGGCAACCTTTAGCCTTAATGACAGCCTGTAGTCTCCTGGGCATGCTGTCATCCAGCTTCATGCAAACCTGAACTTCAGTTTTTTTTTCCAGACTCGGTCTGAATAATTTTTGGACCCAAATTTGTATAA
>NW_015505647.1:793058-804963 GCF_001515645.1 Sinocyclocheilus grahami
ACAGGCTGCTAGATTCACTTTCGCCAGAAAGTCGTGTATGCCTAAGGTTGAAAATAAATTATGTTTATAGTGAATGCCCCTATAAATGGTCTTATTTTTACGATTTAGTTTTAATCCAAATGATGTGTGTGCTAAGTGAGTGAACATCAAAGATCACACAACAGAAGTGCGCGCGCTCTCTTTCTCTCTCTCTCTCTCTCCCTACCGTTAAGTAACTTGTGCATTGTTTTACTTACTTGTTTTTTACATATCTGACTGAACTACAAACTTTCCAGGGATGTCTGTGAGAAAGGTATATTCACTCGACAAGCTCGCACATCTGCACCGCCACGCGCTCAATCCACTCAGTGTGCTTTGTTTATCAGCTCGCACACACCAGCTATACAGGAGTTAATCCTGAATGTTTAACGTTATATTCATTGCATACATATACTTCGTAGTAGACATCCTTAACTCCATTCTGCTCTCTGTTGTTCTGTTGTCCGTGTTTCTTTGTCTGAATATGGCGCTAATCACATGCTGTGTGGTATCGGCGTTTGGTATCGGGGCATTTTAACGAGTACGAGTACAGGAGCTCAGTATAGGGCCCGATACCAGTATCGGTATCATGAAAAGAAAATCTTTCTTGACAGTGTTTCTCTTCCTCACACCTAAAATATCACAGCAAAACAGCCATCTGCAGAACGCATTTCAGCCTTTTAGTGAGCATGCCTTTATCTCTGATTGGGCAGTGCAGGCTACACTTGCCACGTCTGGCAAAAGATGGAGTCCAGGCACATGAATATGGATGCTGTCAGGTGTAAAAGAGTGGGGCTCTGTGATGCAGTGCTGTCTGTGACACATCCTCTGCTCAGCTCCCTGCTCCAATCACACCCCAGATGTACCAGGACTGCTGCTGCTGTCACTCAATCTGCGGCTCATGGTGTCTGCCAGGAGCAGGAACCTCGGTCCATACCGCCCAGCTCTGACAGAATAAGGCACAAAAGAGCCGTCCTCAGTTTGGGTTTCCAAGAGCTGCAGGGGTCCCCTTTTAAATGAATTAGTGGAGGATGTTGATAAAATTAAGCTTCAGTCAATATGAAAAAAGCATTCAGTGTTTGAGGATACAATATAAGTTATTGCTGTAGTTTGTGGATAGAAAATAACTAGGCAAAAATTCATTAGAATTATCTCAATAGCTTCGTATGTATGAATAATGTACATATGAATAAAGTATAGATTTTTATGTAAAAAAGTAAAGAAAATGGTAAGGTAGAAGGTAATTGCAACTTTATTTATCATAATTGCCCTTTTGTTTCTCATAATTGCAACTTTATAACTAATCTAATTTAAACCTATAATTATGACCTTATATCTGGCAAAGGGATTTTAAATCTCACAATATGATTGTATCCCGTAATTGCGACTTTATTTAATCACATTTCCAATTTTACATGACTTTGCTTCCTTGTTAACCATGCCATTGTATCTCATAATTGTAACTTTGTTTAATCACATTTGTGATTTTGTATCTCTCAACTGTGATTTTATGTTCCACAATGTGACTTTGTTTCTTGTAATTACGACTTTATATCTCAAAATTGAGGTATTGTTTTTTTATAATCACAACTTTATATCTCACAATTGTGACTTTGAGTTCTAGCAGTTGCAAAAAGCAAATTCACAAATCTAAGACATTAAGCCATCATGTGATATATAAAGTCACATTGTAAAATATAAAGTTCCAAGATGTAAAATCCCAAGTGTGACAAAGTTTTTTCAATTGGAAGAAAAAATAGTTGCAATATTATATCTCACAACTGCGATTTCATATCTCACACTGTGACTACATCTTGCAGCTGTGACTTTGTTGCTCATAACTGTGACTCTTCCAATGTGACTTTATTTCTTATTTTAAACTTGATTTCACAACATATTAATACATTTTTACGCTGAGGTGGACATGGACTTCAATACCAACAGTCACCAAGGCATATATTAAATGTACACTTTTCTTATATTGCCAACCCATTAACATCCAAACGACCCTGCTGTGACTCTTGCAACAAAAACTATTTATGAAATTTTCAAGTGCGCAGGGATCTCAAAAGATGGCCTTTTGCTTTGTGCACTAGTAAAAAAAAATCACTCTACATTTGCAAAAGTCACCTTATCATGACATTTATTATTTAGTCTTATGAAAATTTCTCTATTTGCAGTTTTTGTCTGACTTACATCCTTGAAAAATGAAACTGCATTTCATATTTTAAACTTTATTTTCTAAGGTTTACTTTGAGGTGGAAATGAGCTTTGATACCAAAGCCACCAAGACAAATAGCCTATCAAAGTTACACTTTTATTTTCTTTTTACCGCTAACCCATTAAAATTTGAACACCTCTGCTGTGACTCTTTTCATCAAATCCAATTTATGAACTCAAGTTCTTTCGTTTTTGCTTAGAGAGATCTCAAAAAATGCCCTTCATATTTGTGTGCAAGTAATAATAATTTGACTCCACATTCACTGTATCATGACCTTGATTATTTGTAGTCTTATGAAAGCAACTTCTCTGCTTGAAGTTATTTTTTTCCCCTCCTAACATCCCTGAAAACAATTCTGGAATAAGTTAAGCGTCTAATTTACTGTATGTCTTTCTCGAAAGCCATTTTAACACAGTTTACAGAAGTTGATCTCACTCATAATCCCTTTGGGTTTTTTTCCCACATTGCTTTGTGAATCACCGCCGAGGATACGGACATCTATTTATTGTGTGCATAAAAAGATTAGAAAAAGAAGCTTTCTTTTCTTTTTTAATGCAATGTTAATGGGATGCGACACAAAATATGAAGTAGATGATGCTCTGCAAACCCAGATGGGGCCATTTAGCCTCTTTAAAATATATGAGAAATTAAACATGCTTGTAGGGGAAAGAAATTAGCTTATCTCATTTTACAAAGCACTCCTGTAGAATATCTGTTAGTATCCAGACGAATGGAAACAGAAGTGAAACAATGTCGAGATTTTGGAGCAATGTGCACTCATTGTTGCCTAAGTTAGATTAAAAATGAGAGGGGGATGAGAACCGGGGAGGGGGAGAGGGGCGTGCGTATTTTTCCGTGATTCATGCCCTGCTGTAAAAGGCAAAACTCTCAATTCCAGTATATCAGAACCAAACACCTTGGCTGATAGACGCTGTGAGGTGGAAAATAGCTAAATGAAATTTTCTGTGCTTAAACGGCGAGAAAGGAGGAAAAAATAGAAGAGGGGATATTCTCCAATCACTGCGCCGCCATCCCTCTTTGTCCTGAGAGGCCTGTTTGCTATTCTGCACGATTAACAATATTATCTGTACTTGCCCGCGTCTGCCGGCAGGCTGCATGCCATTGTGTTCTCGTCAGGGGTGAGCGCCTCGGGCCTGGCATGACACTGATGCTGGCCCATCAGGTGCCACAGGGTTGGCTTCTCCCAGGTGGGACCGCGCTGGCATTGTGACCAGCTCCTCGTGGGGAGGGGGTGTAGAAACCCCCGGCAGGAGAGAGTACAGGGGCAGAAACTCCTCCAGCACCTGCCCAAAAAAGGTGTACGTGTATGTGTTTGGTCAGTAGTCTCAAAGGGTGTAGCATTTGTACAGTGTGTACAGAGCTCCATCTGGCTCTTCTGTCTGGAACAAGAAAGTGTGCAATAAGCCACTCCCAGTTTATTAAGCATTGGGTTTACTTTATAGATATTTCTGTTTTAGATAGTCTCAAATTTGGACGCCCGGCAATCCTTTCACTAACAGTCAGGTGCATATCACACACAAACAAATCACAAGATCCAATCTTTACTAGCTTGCTGTGCACTTTCTGGCAGTCAGGCAGGTTTATAAATATGCCACACAAAAAAAGCTGAGCCATTAAAATCGGGAATGATTGGCGCTTTCGGAAAACAGGCAGATACTGTTTTACTGCTTTCTTTTGGGTTAATTTTGACTTACTGCAGCTCCAGTGCAACACTGCAAGATAAAATATGTTGTTAAAACAAATCTCCAGCTCTCTCTTTCAAAGCCTGGGCAACACGGATCCCTCTAAATGTACTTTGATCAATTAAAAAAAACAATACTCTTTCTCTATTTCTACCTTTCTTCTCTCTTTCTTTGCCCACTCTTCTATTCACATAGAATAATTGACTCAGCTGCAGTCTTTGTGATATAATAACCAGTTCACCTCACTGAGTAACATTTCAGAAGCTCAGTCCCAGCATAAAGCTAATTGTTCCTGAAAGAGAAAGTCGTGTGTGTGTGTGTAAGCAGTGATAAGAGTAGATGCGACACACTTTCACTGCAGGCCTGTGTGTGTGCTGAAAATGACATTTATCTTCACAGTGAGGCCTGGCCCTCCCTGTATGCACATATAAAGGGAACCGTCTCCGAGCCACACTCAATTTTTTTCTTTTTATTATTACTTTTCAATAACTACAAGGTTTCTTTTTTGCTCCCCGCAGGCCCAGACTGGAATCCTGCTGAGCTCAGATAGGCAGTGTAATATTCACAAAACCTCCATTTTCTTTCTTCCCCATGAGCAGTAAGTGTTATTTCACCAGACTTCTTTTCATTGTCTTTCTGAACTATATTTTGTTTTTTCAAACCACTCTTGATGGCTGTAAAGTTAAAAGGCTTTTATAAGTTCTTCATCCTTACACCATTGAAACACAACTACTGGAATCTATATATTGTGGCTACACAGTCTTAAATAAACAGTAATATTTGTAACCATTTTTTTTTTCAAGTGTTTAAAGGGTCTTTAAAGAATTGAACTGCTGACTATAAATGAAAGTGCAGATGCATACAGGTATGCATAAATAAACAGATAAAGTATCTGTTTTATGATCATCAAATATGATGACCATATTTAGGACAATAGCCTATATTATATTATATTATATTATATATTTTTCCATCAGGAAAAAAATTGATGCATTGGTAAATTTCATATTCATTTCCCTTTTTGTCAATTACTGACAAAACAAGAAGCTTTTTGACATTAATACAACAGATGCTATATATTATATATTATATTATATTATATTATATTATATTATATTATATTATATTATATTATATTATATTATATTATATTATATTATATTATATTATATTATATTATATTACATATATTACATATTATATTATATATTTTTCCATCAGAAAAAAAATGTATGCATTGGTAAATTTCATATTTATTTCCCTTTTTGTCAATTACTGACAAAATAGAAGCTTTTTGACATTAATACAACAACGTAAAGAGCAAATAATATACATTCAATCTGCATTATATTATATTATATTATATTATATTATATTATATTACATATATTACATATTATATTATATATTTTTCCATCAGAAAAAAAATGTATGCATTGGTAAATTTCATATTTATTTCCCTTTTTGTCAATTACTGACAAAATAGAAGCTTTTTGACATTAATACAACAACGTAAAGAGCAAATAATATACATTCAATCTGCAACTGATGCTATATACTAAATATATAACTAGCTTTTTTTGTTCTTTTGCAATTATTGATCATACTGTCAAAAATAAATCTGCTAAATGAGAATTTTCTGGCCAGTTTTATAGCTTTTCGTCATTAACAGTACCCAAAAATGAGTACAGACTAAACTGTAGTTAACGTTCACAATTCAAACTTAATTATGGTCCATGCCAATTGGCTTCTGAAATGATTTTTTTAATTGGCATGCCCCCAACTCAAAGAAAATCTTGAATTCGATAATTATGACATTGTGATGTTGTTCATGTTTGCTCATCTTGTACATACGATCCTTCCATCATTTTTGTGTCACAAGTTACATGAGTCCTTTATTGGGCATACATCCAAAAATTGGAATAATCTTCATTATCACAGAATAAGGTAACAGAGTACTGAGTAAGATGTAGACTTCAATAACCTTGAGTGAGTCTTTTTTTGTAATCAGTCTTTTAATCTGACAAATAGAAAGGTCTTTTTTGTTGTTTTTGTATCATCTATTTCTAACATTTTATTTGTATCGGAATGGGCTGCATTTTGTGGTGCAGTTAAAGAAATGGAATAAAATAAATACTTTCTGTGTATTACAATAATTTACAAAATCTACAATAATAATAAAGAAATAATTTAGGCTAACCCCATTTACATTTATGCATGTACTGGATGCTTTTATCCAAGTGGCATTTACTGTATAAATTTATGAATGTTTAATATTATTACATTTATTTGTTTAACGTATAAATGAATTTATTTAGTCAGTGTTTTGGTTTACTGTATGAAATGGCAATAAATGAATGGCTTCAGATGTGCAGACTACATAAAGAATTTGACATGCAGTAAAATATTTTAAAGTGGTCCTATTATGCTCCTTTACAAAGTCTTGATTTCGTTTTGGGGGTGTACTAGAACATGCTCTCATGCTTGGTGGTTCGAAAATACCTTTCTCCCCAGGCTGGCACAAACGGCTCGATTAGTTCCGGCTTTGATGAAGGTCCGCCTTCCGAAAAACAAAATGTGTTGTGATTGGTTAGCTATCCCAGTGCATTGTGATTGGCGAACAGCTTAGACGGTGTTTCAGTACTGCCACGCCACTTGCTCTGTCTTTCAACAAAAGCTTTTTGGGCGAATCCAGCACTGTACTCCCTCATGTTGTGGAAGCTGTCCTCAGTAAAATGTGCAGCACACAATAGCAAATTGGGGTTATAATGCTCAGGGACAAAGTTAAAAAACAAATTGCAACCACTGTTTCCTGACATCATCGGCTTTCGGAAGCCCAAACAAAGACATTTGGGCACGGAGGTGAAAAAAACAGCATTTCAGGTGGTCGCAAACCAGACGAGAAGCGCAGCGTTTTTTCTTGCAATTAAACTGTCTCACAAATGTGGCTTTATATATCATAATTGTGACTACATCTCACTATCGCTATATTCTTTCTCGTAACTGTGCCTATAACCTAAAATTGCAATTTTACAATTGTAACTTTGTACCTCACAATTATGACTTTATATCTTACAATTAAGACTATATTTAATAATTACAACTGTTTTTTGCATAACTGAAACTTGATATCTCACAATATTGATATCACAATTATCACAACTTTGTCACAAATGGCACTTTATAAATCATACTGCAACTATATTTACATTATGACCTACATTTATGCTAATTAACAACATTACTTAGCATAACTGTTTATTGTGATTATTGTTTTTAATAAATGTAACTTTTTGTTAAACTTCCGTATCTTTAATTATATTGCTGTTGCAATTTAAAAAATATATATACTTTTTGCAGTTAATGCTGAAGAAGACTCAGTGGTGATATTCGATAATTTCATAGACGAATGAAATCGAATTATCATTTTTTTCTTATCGGATGGGCCTGTTATGATTGCTATGAGTAAAATAGCTTCACAAATTTTATATAGCATTGTATTATTTAACTTTCACAAGCTGGTTTATGCGGTTCTTGGCCTTTATCGACGTGGCAGTTTTTGACCATGGAGGTCTGGTGATGGTTCAGAGCAGAGATCTTCCCCTCTGTTTTTCTCTCTTCTTTATCCTTATCTTTCCACACGCCAGAGCTTTCAGGGGCTGCAGGAGTCTGCACGGCAGATGGGTGCCTTGCTTTTACATCTCACTTGAGGGATGGAAAAAACAGCGCAATCTGCGACCCACAATGCAGCATCAGCAGAGCCACGCAAACGAAACAGGGAATCGATGCAAGGGCACAGCACAGATTCTTAACAATCCCTTTGAATCCTCACTTCCCCTTGCCCAGCCCTTCAAAGTGTGCCCAATGTTTTATTTATCCGACGGAGGAAGGAAATAAAGAGCCCAGCACAACAGAGTACCCCTTCTGTTTCCTGAAAAAGTCGGCCGTTATCGAGAACGAGGGGAGGGACGGTGGGGATTCGCACATGTCTTTGAGAAAGAACTACAAATCCCAACAGGCTCTGTGGTGGAAACGGACCAGCTGTCCACGGTTTTGCAGATCAGATTCCGTTGTCTTGATTATGAAATCACAAAATAATGAGGAGTAAAGTGCAGGCATGAGTGTTTTCTCCTTTGTTCTTGCTTTTGACAGAAGTTATTTTTCTCTCGTTGCCTCCAAGCTGTGGTCCGCGGTTGCCAATGTTTGGTGCAGGACTACATTTGTTCCCGCAGACAGAAGAGAAGACTCGTGGCCTTGCCCTGTTTAAAGCTGTCATCCAACTCCCGCCTTGTGTTTTATTCAATTTTGACTGAGGCCCATACGCCTCCCATACCAACTGTCATCATCAAAATTGAAGTCCAAAGCAATTAGACTTTTTGGAGACTCTCGGTTAACTTCTGTTGTGTTCTCGCATTATATTAGATAGATAGATGCACTACTTTATGAAAAAAAAAACTGAATGACTAAACTTCTTGCAAAGGCAGTTTTTAAGTATTGTTCTTACAAATTTTCATAGCTGAGACAATGGCAGTCTGTCTAGTCTGTATCTGGGCTGAATTTGCCAAAAGCATTGTAAGCCTAAGTAAATCGTAGAACCATTGGCACCAGTAGTCTCTACAAACTATTTAGGTTCATGATGCTTCTGGGAAACGCTGCCCAAACTGTTACAATTTAATTTGGACTAAAGCAAAATAGCATAAATTATTGCTTCAGTCCGACTGAACTCAAACTTTTAAAGTCAGTTTAAATCCACTTACTGATGCACTCATCTATGGATGCGCACAAGTACCAACCACGACTTCCTAAAAGCTTTCAGAGTTGACTTCTATAATGACTGGCTAATTTTCTAGTTTCTAGACAAATATAAACTTTTTACGACACAGCAAATGAGCAAATCACAGCAGGTACTGAAAGCAGGCAGCATTGTCAAAAAAGATTTAGATATGAACAAAAAAGCTGACAGTGTTAATATGGAACCAAAAAGAGGAGCGCAACCTGGCATTCACTCAAATTTTGCACCTGCACCTTAACAAATGGGGCTCTCCTGTGTGCCTCTCTGGCTTTCTCTGACTCCATCTCTCATTTCTATTCAGCAAAATCTCTCGTTCTGTCCTACACCCAGGCTCTGGGCGACATTTTTGTGATGTTTCTTCTGCTCGGTGTACTGTGTGTATGCGTTAATTTGGGCCCATCCCTGAGGAAATGCAACAATGAGGTGGACCTGTTTGGGAACGCGATGCCAAGATTGGGGGATGACACAGCGAGGAGTTAGAGACACCTGGTCTGCCTGAAGGGCAAGCGGAAAACTTCTTCTCCCTTCCCCTCGCTCTGAGAAAACAGCTGCTGATCAGCATCTCGCAGCCATCTTACCATACTGGCTCAACCCAGGCCATCAATCAGCCAACACCTCCTGGGTGAAAGAGAGAGAGAGTGAGCAATGAGCAATACCTCATTTGTTTTGGCATAGGTGCTCGGTATACTTTCAAATGAGTCTCACATCAGTTTTGATTGGTCTCAGTTTATGACTGAAATTCAAGACCCCTTGAAAACATTTGATGAGCACAGTTGTCTCATGTTGACATGTTTCCCATCAAGTTTTGTCAGGACCTGATCAAATATATATATATATATACACACACACACACTTTATATCAACTTTAGATCTCACAATTATGACTATGTTTAACAGTTATCACATGTTTCCCATCAAGTTTTGTCAGGACCTGATCAAATATATATATATATATACACACACACACTTTATATCAACTTTAGATCTCACAATTATGACTATGTTTAACAGTTATGACTTTACATCTCACTATTGCAATATTACTCCACGTATCTGCAGCTATACAATTGTGACAATTGTATAGCACTTGCATATCATTGCTCTCTTGGATAAAAGTGTCTGCTAAATGACTAAATGTAAATGTGACGTTAATTCAAGTAATTGTAACTTTGTACTTCACAATTATGATTTTATATCTTACAATTAAGACTATAATTCTCAACAATGTGACTATTTAATAATTGCGGCTGTTTTTCTAATAAATACAATCTCACAATTACAACTATTTCTCAGAAGTGCAACTCTGTCTCACAAATGCCAATTTAAATATCAGATACACCATGATCTACTGTTATGCTAATGAGCAACATTACATGGCATAACGGTTTGTGATTATCGTTTTTAATAAATGTAACTATTTGTTGAATATCGGTGTCTTTGATTTTATATATATATATATTTTTTTCATCATTTTCATTAGATATCTTTGTATATTACTATTTATTTCAGTTAGCTGCCAAGTTTTTTCATCTAATATTAATAATTTGTTTTTTTCCAAATTTTTTCTTTCGTTCATATGTTCATCAATACTTTATCAAACACTCAACGTTTAAATGTATATGAGATGTTAATGCATTTCAAATCACAGAATATCAAAAATAATGCCAAAGCGGATTATCAAAGAATGCATGCTAAATGGGCTAATATGGCCCATAACCCCAACTGCGACACTAAAGATAAATGGATCAATCAAATTATGAAATTTGAGATAATGAATTCAACATTCTAAGACTTAAATACAATAACATGTCACAAAAGTGAAGTTCATTCTTTTAGTGTGTAGTTAGGTATGCGAATTGGGATGCAGTCAAAGTCTCCAACTCCTAGTTATATTGCACCATTCAGTTTCTTTCCATCTGTTGCCTATGTGCTTTAGAACTTTCTGTTCTCAATGCAAGTGTGCTAAAAGAGGGAAACCCTCTAAACGTCTGTCGTTCTTCTCCTCTGACGTGTTGAATAATGGAAAGTTGCAGGAGGAGCGCTCGTAGGCAGAGCTGGTGACATACGGACCCAGATACGTACTCCGGCACACAACTTGGTCAGCACAGATGAGTTGTGGGAAAAGAAGCAGCTGCGGGAGGAAGAATGGACCATAAGGCTCGACCGCTTGCCAAATTTCATCATCTATTATGGATTGCCTGAGAAGCGTACTCCATAGCGACCGGGGGCATGTCTGAATCACATGCAATAGCAAATCCACACCGAGCGCACAGATATTGAAGATATGCTCTGAGCCTGCCTGGCTTTATGGAATTTAACATGTTACTACAGAATTAAAGGATTTAGATGGTTGAAATGTCTTGTATTGAAATACCCCTGCAATTTCAAATCAGATATAACACGGATTTACTGACTTACTGAGAGATTTATTGCCTGTTTGCTCAGAATGATAAGTAGAGGATAAATCTGATAAATGTATTATGCTCTGAGCCCTTTGAAAAGATACAAAGCAGAATTTATATGCTACACAATTTAGCATTGTACTTTTTTTTTTTTTTACAAACCTGAAATAAATACGACTGTTTTTCCCTTAGAAAAAGTACTGTTAATTTCACAAAGTAATGAGTCATTGTAATTATATATACATAACAGATAGTATATGATCAATAACAAATATGAGCATCCACGATTTAAAAAAACAAAACAATAAATAAAAACACTTGCCAAGTTCTTAGAAAAGTGTTCTGTTTTACCTGGCTTCGAAAATATTTAATATGAAATTATTATTTTATACTCAATATATTATTTTTAACAAATAATCTCAAGTTAACAACTCTAAAAATGTCATCAAGTAAAAAGTTTAATAACATTTTGCTTACACCTTGAAAAAAATGTGTGCACAAAAAAAAAATACTAATAATAGTAATTACAAAAGTTATATATTTTTTTCAGGGTAAATAAAATATCAATTTAAAATATTATCATAAATATAGTTTTGGGGGAGTCACAAAGCATTTCATTTTACAGCCTGAACCATGCCTTCTCAAAAAAAATAAAATTACAGACTTATTGATGTTGACCCACAGTCTTGAGTATATATATATATATATATATATATATATATATATATATATTTTTTTTTTTTTTTTTTTTTACAATAAAAAAAACATC
>NW_015505647.1:806244-817546 GCF_001515645.1 Sinocyclocheilus grahami
TTTTTTACAATAAATAAAACATCATGCCAAACTATTTAGTAAGGTTTTCGTTTTAGGAGTTTCACTCTTGTAATGAGGCTTTAAGTTGTACTATGATATTTTGACTTTAATCGTCAAAAATATCAAAATGAGTTTTAATTCAGAAATTAAAAACATGCTCGTAATTCAATTCAATGTATGAATTTACAATATACCATGCTGAATGAATACACTCGTACCCCAAGTTACTTAAAAAAATCAGTTCAACTAGCAGAATCAGTTCAGCTATTATAAAACCAAAGTACATTTTCAAAAACATACCAGACCATTTTTTTAGTGTCAAGAATATTGCATCATTACATGAACAACTCTATATCTCTAAAGTAAAATCCCTCTTCATCAAGACAGATATATCCCTACAGTTCATTATCTACGCCGCTCAGACTTTCTCGTAAGAAGCAGAACTGAAGCAGTGTCGAGAGTTTCTATATCTTTTCTGAGGGACCACTTTGGCAGGCACCATCTCCACACAGCAGTCAATTGCCTTGTAAATTACAGGGCCGGGGTAATAAAAACTGATTTGTATATCACCAGGAGTGGAGAGTGTGTCTGTCTTGTAAATTTAATTAAACAGCAGGTGCAAAATCAGGTCATATGGCTTTGATGTGCCCCATGTGAGAATGACAACCAGACAAAGATTCTAATATGGGCAGCATTAACATATTTTTGCATGGGCGTTTGTACATTGGAAGAGCCATCATCTTGTAGTGCATCCAATCCCCCACCCAAAAAATCGAACAGGATTCAAATGAACAGTCACCTCTAATTTTAATAGATCTGCACCAAAATAAACGTTTAAGCTCTTCACAACAGCTTTAATGTTGCATAAATGCTCTTATTATGGCCAGCTCACCCTTACTGAGGCTCTTTAGCAGATACAAGGCAAATGATCAGCTCATCGAATACTTAAAACTAGGAAAAAAACCTCAAAACTTGCTATGAAACGCCGATTCCTCTCAAGCATGCAAAGCAGTGAAGCTAGAAATCATCCTCTTATTGGGCGATGTGACCTGTGACATCAGTCCCGCCTCTGTCCCCACAGGACCCCATTGATTTGATTTGACTTGCAAGAGGTGTCAGAGTCTGACCTGATGGCAACACCCATCTTGTGTTTTTACTTTCTACTTTCTTGCCTTTTTTCTAGAGGTGCTGGATAATTACCACCTAGGATGTTGCCATCTGTGCCGCCTTTTCACGGTCTGTTAACTTGCCTCTCAAAAACTTTTCTGGTGGCAGGGGCCACACATGTAAGAGAGTGCACATTCAAGCATCATTAAATCCTATGCTAAAGAGGATAGACTCTACTTATGGCTCAGAGCAGTATGTCACGCCGCCCCAAAATAGGCTGTTAGAAAGTCAAATCCCAAAAATGTAATAAATTCAATGTGTTTTTGAACATCGAGGTCATGTTAGCGCAATCCGGTCCAGATCCTGCTGGCACGCGCTGTCTTTCCAAAGTCAGTCTGACCTTATCCACCTTATGTCCAGTTAGGCACAAATGTGTGGAATAAATGCTGATATCCGAGAGCCGTGACTTTATTGCTCTGTCTTTTAGAGCAGCGGAGATCAAGTCTAACCGGAGCGCTGACAATAGCAGCGTATTGTTGTGGTGGAAATCTGTTATTAACAAGCTGTCGGGTATTTGTACTGTCACATTCTTTGTGAAAGCCTCACTTAGGAAACCACGGTGTCAAGCTGAGCAAGTTTTTAATGAGAAATGCCAAGCAAAACACGGCTCGCTGCTGCAGGAGCGAGAAGGGGTACAGGTGCATGGCTGGAAGCAGTGGATGGCTCAGTAGCCAAGAGAGAACATATCTGTGTTCAGGATCTCCTCTGATTATTGCCACACATCATCAGAGAATTGAAGCACCATCAACACAGGTGCGCGGCTGAGGGTTATGGGAGCCCGGTTGACACACATTTCGCGAAAGGCTCGTGCTGTTTTATTGCTCGGGATGCTCGCTGTGCCACGCAAAAATCCAACAGCGGTACATTATTTGATATGAAGCAGTTCATCAAAGTTATGATACAAAAAAAGCAAATATTACACCAGAGAAATGTTGATTGCTTTAAAGAGAAACAGCCTTTCTGCTTCAAAGGAACCATTTAGATCAAGTGATGCTTTTAGTTGGGTTGAAGTAGTTGATAAAGCCAAACAACGACAATTAACCCTTTGCTAAGCTCCGCCGCCTCTGGTTACTGTTGTTAATGCAGATAGCTTTACAGAACATCCCATAGGAATGGGAAGTGGAGATTTTCATTAAACATCCCAGGTCCCAGATTTTTATAAATTTTTCCAGTAGTCCACTGTATGAATAATTTTTGGGTATAATATGTCACAGTTTACTTTATTTTGCTATCCTCATTACATAAATGAACTATGGTGTCCTGCACCCACTAAACAAAATAAAAAATTATATCTGGTGTCTGAATAATTTTTGGTTTTACTGTATATATATATATATATATATATGCCAATATATTTGGATAGAACATGTTTTATCCACTGGTAGGTTTTACTACACATTCACTATTATACTGTGAACACGTAAGTTACTATTTTGGTTGCTAATTTTCACACAGAAATTGCTAGTAAATTTTACAGTTAATTACAAAGTAACAGCAAATAACACAAAAGGTTTTCTGTATTTTTGATCATAAATGCAGCCTTGATAAGCATAAGAGATTTCTTTAAAGAACATAAAAAATCTTAAACTTTTCAACGGCAGTGTCTGTTTAATAAGTAGCCTATGTGTGTTTAATAAATAAGTATGCATGAGTTCTTACTAACGTTCTACATGTTCATTTTGATAAAATTGAGTTGAATCACTTGAATATATTTTTGGATATATATATTTAATTTATAATATATTTAAAGCACTTTAAACATATTTTTGGATAATTCCCTAAAATTGTGTTCAAAACGATCACAAAAAGATTGGTCAGTGATGTTTGAAGGCGGGGCTTAGCAGAGGCTCAGTTCACAGTGTGAAGGCTGCGAGATAAAGATGAGCTCACACTGATTCTTTTTCTCCATAGAAAAGATCCGGCACTAGCATGTGCAATAAATTCCTCACCCACGCTTCTGTTCCAGGGTGTGTCCATTGATTTATAGGGATATGGCTGAAACATTTTTAACCCTACGAGTCCAATCGAAATGTCATGAGCACAGCTGAAGAAAGCTCAAACTCAGGTGAAACACTCCAGGCATCAGCAGCGCATGAGGGCCGGGATCCTGGAAGCAGACCTTTGCTATTGACGGACGTGGCAGTTCCTCTTCATAATGAATATTATCTAGCTGCAGCTGTTGTAGATAACATACAAGAGCGCTTGATGTGTTGGCAGCTTTGTACAAACAAGTGAGTGAAAGCTACATTTGGAACGCAACATGAGCACAATGATTCAAACCTGGATTGTGGTTTAGTGCCGCTGAATCGGGCCAACAGCGTTAGCACCGGCAGCACGTTTGCTTGCGTAAGCTGAAGGCTGATGGGGCAGGTCAGGGGAATGTGTTGTGTCATCTGTAGACCTGAATGCATCTACACTGCACTATAGACCTCAATCCATCATCAACCTCATCATCTTCTCCTAATTAAACTTACTCCCCTGTGTAGACAACCCAGCTGCAACATGCCCTCATCCAATCAATCCAATCACAGACAAACCCACAGTCATCTATGCTTCACACAGGTATGAATGAAGGTGTCAAAGGCTCTGCTGATGTCTTGTTGGACTTATTGGTTGTGCTCATAAAAGTGGTTATGTGAAGCAGCCAAAGGTTTTGTTTGTACTACAGGGGGATCGTGAATCTACAAGGGTCGTTCTTACCCTCTGGTGCTCTTATTTTTTAGAATTTTTTATTTAAACAGAATGGCTAAACACTAAAACTTGGTAAAGGTTTTTGCCACTTGTTATGTATACACAATCACACACACACACACACACACACAATCATGGACATGATTAGAAAAGGTTAAATGTTACTGAAAAAAATAGTCCCAATTGTACTCCTTGCAGTCAAAAATGACCGCATTGTAAATGAATTTCATCTAGTGGAAACGTTTGGTACTGTGGCCAAAAAACATCTTACTGACAACTAATTTTTTAAGATATCAACCTCAAATTTGGAACATAACATACCATTTTTGATTTTAGATAGTTTTGATTTTCTCACAGTTTTAGGGTAAAACACATTTTGGAAAAATATATATTTAATGTAAAATTGGAAAGTAGTATTTTTTGTGTATTTCTTCATAATAAAAAAAGAATATATATATTTTTTAAATTCCAGCCATAATCTGTCAAGTTTTCTTTAAAGGGGTCATATGATGTTGCTAAAAATAACATTATTTTGTGTATTTGGTGTAATGAAATGTGTTTATGCGGTTTAAGGTTCAAAAACACATTATTTTCCACATACTGTACATTATTGTTTCTCCTCTATGCCCCGCCTTTCTGAAACGCGTTGATTTTTACAAAGCTCATCAATCTGAAAAGCAAGGTGTGCTCTGATTGGCCACCTATCCAGTGCATTGTGATTGGCCGAATACCTCAAGCGGGGGACGGAACTGTTACACCCCTTACCATACTGTGATGGCGTGTCCCGGCGCGACGAGACAAAAACATGAAAACCCATTATAAACTAGGCATTTTTTGCATCCAGTGGGGACATAATTACAGATTATAATGACTTATACTGCCTTTTTACGTGTTGCATCGCCCCACATAAACATAAAACCATGTCTGCATTTATGATCAGAGAAATTACAAACAACAAGCGCTACTCTACACTGCTCAAAACTTGTGTTTGAATCGTCAGTGGCAAATTCTTTAAATATAAAAACATACTTACAGTCTGTGAGTCAGAACAGCCGGCATTGTAGTCTACTCTCCCAGGATCAGGAAACAGTCCTCCATAAAATGCGCTGCACACATCTGAATATTTGGGTTGAACTGTTCTGGAACAGTGTTGTAAATGCAACTTAACCACTGATTTCTAGTCGTGTCCTCTTTTGGAAGACCATACAAAGTAGTTTCGCTTTCACAACAAAACAGCGTCACACATAGCGGGCTTGAGTGAGCAGAGGCCGGCGGGCTAGAATGAGGAACGGATGGCGGGCTTGAGAACGGCACGGCCCGTGGGCTTGCGGCAACCACATGTGATGACCCCGGGCTGGACTCCACTTCGTCCACGGTGAAAGCCGATCCGGCGATCCACAGCGCGAAGTTGATGTATTTCCTCAGCAACCAGCACGGATCAGCTCCAGGCATGACGAAGCGGATATCGTCCTCTTTTGGAAGGCCAAACAAAGTAGTTTTGCTTTCACAACGAAGCACACAGCGCCTTCACAACATGGCGGCGGCGGCAGCAACAATACTACAGCGAGAATAAAAGTTAGGCCTTCTTTCTTTGCGTGAACATTTTGGCGGCGTTATGCAAATCTTCCCACATAGTGACGTAGACATGTGGGGGCGTGTTAGAACGAGCCGTTTTAGGTAGGCGTGGTTGACTCTTAACTTTTATAAAGAATGTATCTTTGGATTTGAAACTTTAGTCTTTGCAATTTTACAGATCTTCTTTATGCACCAAGAGCTTGTAACACTCCAAAGAGAAAGGAAAAATTGACATTGCATCATATGACCCCTTTAAAAAAGAGACTTATTCATTTCTTTGCCACTTTTTAACTAAATTGAGGGAATGAATTCTTAATTTGTGGTCACATTTTTTTTTAAACAAAGGCCAACTACAGAAATTAATACACTTTCCCAAATATTGTGTTTTTTGGTATTTAGTTAAGACAAATAGTTCTTTTAACTGCAGTCAAACACTCATATACATCTAATCATGAGATATCTGTTTATTACACAAAATTATAAATTGTTGTACAGATTAGGCTCTTGTGATAAACTTGACAGACATCCAACACAGAAAAAATATAAGGTAAAAGTGCTGAACTGAACTGTTTGCTCTGGCAACATGGTAAAATTGTAATGGTAATAATTATTATAAATAATAATATCAAATATTAAGATATAAAATATGAAATAAAAAATATATACTGAATTATACTAAATATTAATTTAAAGAATTGAAATAAAATAAGATTTAGTTTTTTTTCTTACAAATCATCTGACAGGGAAGAATAAAAACGTTCTTTGCCTATTCTGATTTTTTTTGTGTGTGACACAGTATGATAGTCAAACACAAGGATGGCAAATTTGTTTTCATATCAAGAGCTTAGTTAATCATTTTGTAGCCAAAACCCTTCTGAAACTGCTTGAAGCTTTATGACATGTCAAGAACATCTTTTTTCATCTGCAAGTGTATTAATTTGTTTAATGTAAATCTGCATCATTTCATATTATTTATTAACTAAAAGTTAGAGTTAGAGTTTTAGGTGAAGAGGCTCTAACAGGACAAATAGGTTAAGAATAGCACAGCCACCTATGGTTGCTGATACTTTGGTTCCCTCACTTGGAAAACTTGTGCATTGCAAACATTCCATAAACAGGGAATATTAATTTTGTGTCATATTTATTCTTTATGTTTTCCTAAGCCATCTCAAAGAAGATCATTCTTAAAAAAAAGAAGAAAAAAAAGTAGAATCAATATGAACCCTTGATCATGGCAACATGAGGCAGAATCCACATTAAAAATATGAGAATACATAAAACAATGTTTTATCATGAGTAGTGCGTAATCTTATAGAAGGGACAAAATCTGATGGCTAATTAATCTTAAAGGTAATGATGAAGGGATTATTTTTTCCAAGAAGATAAGCAAATGGCTCTTAATTACAGGTGCTCTCTCTCTCTCTTTCTCTCACTTTACGCAGCCTTTGACGCAGCAGTGACAGAAATAACCCCTCATTAGCAGTTAATCATGTTAACCTGACTGAGTGTGCAGTGAAGGGGAGCTAACTCAATTTTGCAACAAGAGATTGATTTCTTACAATTAAATGAACAGGTGCGACGCATGTAGAGTTTCAAAATTGTGAGTTCGGAACAATCTCTCAAGTTTATTTCAAACAGACCTCACAAAATAGCCACATTTTCATTCATTTCACATTTTCTGAAAATGAAAATGTGAACAAATAAGATGTGAACATTTCAGTGAGTGTTTGACATTAATTAAAGTGCATGAGAAAATAAAGTAGAACGTTTAAAGTAAAGTTTCACTTTTAGGTTGTCATCAGAGCAGCAAAGCATGTACAAAAATCTAAGATCATTCAAAGTGAAAGGTTCTCATAAAACTCATATAAATACACACCACAATTCAAAGTTTGGGGTTTATTTCAAGATATTGAAAGAAGTCTCCTGTGCTCACCAAGACTGCATTTTTTTTGTGTGTGACACAGTATGATAGTCAAACACAAGGATGGCAAATTTGTTTCATATCAAGAGCTAAGTTAATCATTTTGTAGCCAAAACCCTTCTGAAACTGCTTGAAGCTTTATGACATGTCAAGAACATCTTTTTTCATCGGCAAGTGTATTAATTTGTTTAATGTAAATCTGCATCATTTCATATTATTTATTAACTAAAAGTTAGAGTTAGAGTTTTAGGTGAAGAGGCTCTAACAGGACAAATAGGTTAAGAATAGCACAGCCACCTATGGTTGCTGATACTTTGGTTCCCTCACTTGGAAAACTTGTGCATTGCAAACATTCCATAAACAGGGAATATTAATTTTGTGTCATATTTATTCTTTATGTTTTCCTAAACCATCTCAAAGAAGATCATTCTTAAAAAAAAGAAAAAAAAAGTAGAATCAATATGAACCCTGGATCATGGCAACATGAGGCAGAATCCACATTAAAAATATGAGAATACATAAAACAATGTTTTATCATGAGTAGTGCATAATCTTATAGAAGGGACAAAATCTGATGGCTAATTAATCTTAAAGGTAATGATGAAGGGATTATTATGCATTGCAAACATTCCATAAACAGGGAATATTAATTTTGTGTCATATTTATTCTTTATGTTTTCCTAAGCCATCTCAAAGAAGATCATTCTTAAAAAAAAGAAGAAAAAAAAGTAGAATCAATATGAACCCTTGATCATGGCAACATGAGGCAGAATCCACATTAAAAATATGAGAATACATAAAACAATGTTTTATCATGAGTAGTGCGTAATCTTATAGAAGGGACAAAATCTGATGGCTAATTAATCTTAAAGGTAATGATGAAGGGATTATTTTTTCCAAGAAGATAAGCAAATGGCTCTTAATTACAGGTGCTCTCTCTCTCTCTTTCTCTCACTTTACGCAGCCTTTGACGCAGCAGTGACAGAAATAACCCCTCATTAGCAGTTAATCATGTTAACCTGACTGAGTGTGCAGTGAAGGGGAGCTAACTCAATTTTGCAACAAGAGATTGATTTCTTACAATTAAATGAACAGGTGCGACGCATGTAGAGTTTCAAAATTGTGAGTTCGGAACAATCTCTCAAGTTTATTTCAAACAGACCTCACAAAATAGCCACATTTTCATTCATTTCACATTTTCTGAAAATGAAAATGTGAACAAATAAGATGTGAACATTTCAGTGAGTGTTTGACATTAATTAAAGTGCATGAGAAAATAAAGTAGAACGTTTAAAGTAAAGTTTCACTTTTAGGTTGTCATCAGAGCAGCAAAGCATGTACAAAAATCTAAGATCATTCAAAGTGAAAGGTTCTCATAAAACTCATATAAATACACACCACAATTCAAAGTTTGGGGTTTATTTCAAGATATTGAAAGAAGTCTCCTGTGCTCACCAAGACTGCATTTATTTGATGGAAAAAAATACAGTAAAACAGTAATATTGGGAAATATTATTACAATTCAAAATAACTTTTTGCCATTTTAAATATATTTTAGGATGTCATTTATTTCTGTGATGAAAAGCGGATCCTTTAGATAGGGCTGTCATGATTATGAAATTTGGCTGACGATTAATTGTCTAAAAATAGTCACGGTTATTGCGATTAATTGTCTGTTTTTATGGCTTTCATTAATTGTGATTAATTTAAGGGTTCAGTAAATAATTATGATGTTATCTTTTAATCTGTTTGAGTTATTATTTTGCCGTGTAAGATTACACTTACAATTAAGATTACAGCCAATACTGATCCAACACCAGCGCTATTTTTTTCCACACCACTACAGAATATCAATACTGTGTTTGTGGAACTAATGGTCACTCTTTTAAACCCTTTGTTAAACGCAATCCACTAAATACTCACTTCCTCATTACAGAGCAAAACTACATTTGAATAAAAATATATAAGCTATGAAATTAAGCTAGCTGACTGTATAATTTAGCAGCAAAAACAATATCTTGAAAAAAAAAATCGTTGATGCACATTATACAATTTAAACATGTTTATTTTGTTAAGTATTTGCATTCTTACAAAAGACATTCATGAATAGAAGATGAGTTTCTGTAAACCTAAATTCTGTCCCTCACATTAAGATATGGAATGGCTTCGGCAAACTGGTGCTCTTCTGTTTCTTTTGGTGTATGATTCCCCCTTGTGTCGTATAAAAAGCACAATAATCGCGGTTGGTTAGATCAAATAATCGCGATTAGCCGGTTATTTAATTATCGCGACAGGCCTACCTTTAGAAATCACTCTAATATGCTGATTTGGTGCTTAGGAAATCAACGTTATCAACGTTGAAAACAGTTGTGCTGCTTAATATTTTTGTGGAAACCAGGATTCTTTAATGAATAGAAACAGCATTTATTTCAAATAGAAATCTTTTGTAACATTATAAATGCCACTTTTGATTAATTTAATGTATATGATAATGCTGAATAAAAGTATTATTTATTTACTTAAGTTACTGCCCCAAACTTTTAAACAGTGAAGTTAATATAACGATGATGTTACTTATAATAACTTCTCCCATGGTTTCTTACCTGAACTTCTTCAACCACATAACATAATACCACTTCCAGAGGAGAAATGCAGATGTGAGAGTTCAGAGTCCTGTGATGGCATAGTAAATTAGTCATTAGGCCAGATGAAAATATGAGTTCATATGAGACTTGCACCTAAAACCCAACTTATCAATTAGCAGTCCAGTTCAGTCCAACTGCGGATTCCTAATGTACTATGAACCCTATGTCTGATGAAAATATATAATCAAAGTGTGGACACATTTGACTGGCTTTATGTTTTTCGATATAAACAAAATACAATACAATACAAAATTCTAGATGAGATATTCAATTAAACTGATTAATTTTAAGATGCATCCAAAAGTTCTTTAAAGAAAAACATAAGCACACATATAAAGCAGCTGAAAATATACTACACACCTGTATGAAAACAAGTACACTAAATGAATGGCTACACTAAAAGAATCATAAAATGCTTTTATCTTAGCGCTCTGAACGGTATCTGAGTGATTGGGGCTCCAGGCTTCCTGCCATAAGCCTTCTCATGTGAACACAACACAGGCCGCTCTCATGGTCCAGTGTCTCATTTAGCCAGACAAACCTGTGCACACCTGCACCAATACAATGTACAGAGACATTAGGACTCCTGAGTGGACATTATTGCAAATGCATTAAACCAGCTGTATGTGTTCATCAACATAATGGCCTACAAATGCTCAGAGGATGCTCTGTAAAACTAACTGAAACATTCAGGCTGACCTGAGTTTTTCAAATACATGTGGAATCTTCCACACGTGCAGCTGCTTGACGACCTCCACACAAAAACAAGCAAAACGCTTAATAATGTTGCATACCGGAATGAAAGCGTGTGCAACTTTACAAAAGCGTTTTAGTTTGAGCCTCCAGGCCAAACTGTGAATGTGATACAACCGCGCCATCTTTCTATGGGAGACTGAATTACATTAGTGTTTTTTTTTCATGCCCCATCACGACAGGTATCACCAGTTTTACTATTTAGAAAATAAAATAAC
Organism: Sinocyclocheilus grahami; assembly: GCF_001515645.1. Lineage (NCBI taxonomy): Eukaryota > Metazoa > Chordata > Actinopteri > Cypriniformes > Cyprinidae > Sinocyclocheilus > Sinocyclocheilus grahami. Next base: position 817,215 of record NW_015505647.1, read on the forward strand.
ATTCTGGATTTAAAAATATTTTTATTTTTTTCTATAATTGTGTGAATGAGATCCCAGAAACAATAAATAAGTGTTTCGATGAAAACTATAGCTACCATGGCAAACTGTTTCAAGCTTAGTAACTGCTTTATTTTAGTTGCGGCAATACCATAGTAACCATGGGTAAAAGCATGGATATATATATATATATATATATATATATAGATATATATATATATAATTTTTTAGAAGCTATAATTAGCATAACAACAATAAAACAGATTTCACAATATATTATTTCATATGACCCCTGTTGAAAAAACCCAGCATATGCTGGTTAGGTATGTTTTGAC
>NW_015505647.1:817778-821600 GCF_001515645.1 Sinocyclocheilus grahami
CAAAATATACACAACTCAAAAGAAAAAGGAAGAAAAAAACATTCTGATAAATGTAATACATCACTGAACTCGACATTTTGAACGGTAGTGTATTTGCTAAAATTCAATTAATTTAGTGACGGCAGTTAGATTCCATAACATATCTAACATCTTAGACAAAACAGGCAGCACAAAAAAAAATAAAAAATGAGACAAATATAGATGACAAATGCTTTAGGGGAAAAAAAAATGCTCGCTTTTATTAGTTCTGCATCCACAACAGAGGGCTTTGATAAACAGAAGTAAACTGATCAAGAAAAGCCTTTTCACCACAAACTGCATCTTTCTTGAATGAGGCTGGAGACAGAAGGTCACTTAAAACAACCACACTGTTGAAATGGTATCTGTATTATTAAAACTCTCAAAGCCAAACTCTAGTGCTCATGGAAGGCATTCCTCCAACAACTCATCTGATAAGCAATCGTCTACGAATGTACGTTCCGCTTTCACTGCCTGCCACAATTCACCCATAATCTGCCTGGTATTATGGAAGCGGTGCTTTCCATCAATGGCTTTTCAGTCCTCGTGGCATGATAAACAATTCACTGTAACTCAAGTCTCCTGAATGATTATGGCAATGCTGGTTTATTGTGTTTCTTCAAGCTAGTCATCAGTCTTGGCCTCCATCTCCTCTGCATCATCGTCTCCATCCACCTCTGCATTCTCTCTCTCCAGCCGCTCTAACTGCCGAGCCAGTTCTGTCTCATCTGTGTCCGTTACCACTTTTGGCTGCATCGATATTGAAATAAAGTCAAATGCTATTCAATACAACAAGACAAAAATGAAAAATGGGAAATTATGATCATTTCTCACCTCCATTTGAATGTTGAAGACGCCTCTCTTCTCTTCGATCTTCTCTTTAATGACAGCCATGGCCTGATTGAGCACAGAAAGGCCCTCTGTGCGCTCTAGTGTGGTTGTGGTCATAACATAGCGCGGAGGGGCAATCAAGTTGATCTGCAACAAAAGCAATGCAATATTGAGCAAATCTGGATCACTAGGAACACCTACTAGACTGTTTCATCTGGTTTAAGAAAACGTTTTTGGAACCAAAAAGTTTACATTTAATAATTCTAAAAAATATCATGTGGTGTAACAAGCAAAAAGTTCATACTTCCTCACATCTTAATGACATGCAAGCATACACATCTTGATGTTTTTAAAAACAAATGTTTTTAAATATATTTTCAAGATACAGTTCTTAATTCATAAATATTTCATTTTTATTTAATATGTATGTATGCATATATATATATATATATATTCACCTACATATTCAGAAAGCTGCCATAATTGTAATAAAACAGATTGCCTAATATTTTATTCAGTATGAATCTAAATAAATTTTAAAAAAAATTTTCAATTAAATTTCAATTATTTTTGAATTTTTAAATTATATATATATATATAAAAAAAAAAGTACAATTAATTTATAAATATCATTACGTTTTTGGGGAGTTGCACCACATGACACTTTACAACTTGAACTAACCTTGCCTTTCAAAAAATTGTCAAATTATTTGATTTTTTAAAGAGTCTTATTAACCTCGGCCACATGACTGATAAACATTTTCCATTAATAGTAATAATATATTTTTAATTCAGAAATTAAAAAACATTCATCATAAACAAGGTGCACTTCCGAGTAAATTTATATAACCAGAGCAAAAAAGTTCTTACCTTGATTGGCATGCACTCCGTTGAACACTTCAGTCCAGCCCTCAAAGCATCTTTCACTGCATCGATGCCTTCATAGCCATAGCAGGCCACCTCAATGTCCGCTCTTATTTTAACAGCCTGCGGAGTGAGTCGTCTGTTGATGTTATCAATCAGAACAGCCCTTTCCTCCTCCGTCAAATCAAGACCATCTAAAATGGAAGTGTCTCTGCACAGAATGCAATTTACGCAATCGTGATATAAAAACATTTTAGTCATTTCATAGTCAATAAGTGATTGATGAATGCATACTTACGACACAGCCTGCTTAAAGGCGTCATAGGCGCCGTATCCAGGCCGCTTGTACTTCTCATCGTACACCCAGGCAGTTCGCTGGTACAGACTCTCTAGCTGCTCATCTTTGGTGTATTCTAGGACTTCTGCTACATGCCTCAAAATGCTGTAAACCTATAACAACACACAAATATACAACATCTATGAGACCATGGCCATACATGGGGTTTTAGACATAGAGAGGTTGAACTGAGCTTGCTAAGTGGGATTGAAATAGGATAACAATAGCTTTAACACATGTCAGACTTTTTCATTTTTCATCTCTGTCAGTGAAATATGTCATCATAAACGACATTTGGGTTTAGAATGACAACACTTTTCAATAAGGTCCCATTAGTTAACATTAGCAAATGCATAAACTAACAAAGAGCAATACATCCGTCACAGTATGTACTAATCTTTGTTAATGTTAGTTAATAAAAACACAACTGTTTATTGTTAGTTCATGTTAGCTCAGATCCATTAAACGATATTAATAGACATACGTTTTACCATGTTCTGATGATGATAGCTTACTGAATTTACTGAACGGTTATCAGGAAGGTGTAACCATGTTCATTCAATTCATTAACATCATGCACAAATTTATTCTTAAACTTATGCCTAATATGCTGAAAATGGCATTACCATCAGTCGTTTAACATTTCGGTCATAACAGCTGTCAAATATTAAATGTCTCTTATTTTTGACAACTGAAGCGTCAAGCTGAAATGTATTCTAGACTATACTTTGACATTGATGAGCGCTGTTTGACTGCTAAATGAGAATATCTTTGCGTTGTACTGATATCTTTGCAGCACCAAAGGACAGCTATTATTAGGCAATTATTTCATGACTTTTGGAAAGGATACAAAGCTCCAGATCTAGAGGACCTCGATGGAGGGTACGGCCTGTATGAGAGCACTTTCTCTCAAGTTCTGCCATGATTTCGATATTGGATCAGCTGGTCAAAGTGTTTTCACCATTAAGCAGACACGGCATACTCACGGTTTTAGATTTTGTGAACTTGTCTTCACATTTAACGGCCTCTTCAGGTGATACTCTTCTTTTGGATAAATCAATGTAGCCTGTGGAAATATGGATAGCACAGGTTAAAAGGAGGAATGCACCCAATAAAGCAAGAGACTGAAGTTTGAAACACAGCCCTACCTTTCTCTTTATCCACACGAATGACCACCACACACTCGTTGCGCCCGATACGGATGAGTTTGTTGATGGACCGGATTCGTCGTCTGGAGAGCTCGCTGAGCAGGATCATCCCCTCGATGTTGTTGTACTCCAGCAGACTCACATAGGCGCCCATCTCTGCTATCGATCTGACATTGACCATCACCACATCTTCCACCTCTGGAAACCTGTGCTGGTAGAATCTACAGCTGAGTGCTGGCATCTTGATCCTGGCACAAGGGGAAAGTCTATCGTGAGAGCTGACTGTGTAGAAAGCTCATTAGGTTTTGAGACGCAGCCAAGGGACGTCCGATACGAAAAGCTTCTCAAGTAAACAGTCATTTGTATAGAAAAACTTAGGCAAAGTATTAAGAATGGAGACACAAAAACTGTCCATCAAACATACAGTAACTTAAATAAACTTTAACTTAAGTTCAACAATTCAGCACAAAACACACTACTTTCAGCCTATACAACCATACGCTTACCGATATGTAGGATAAAAGTGTACTGGAGTTTACTTAATGTCCTTTATTTGATGATGAGAACCCAAGTGCATATATATATATATATATATATATATATATATATATATATAAAAAATAA
>NW_015505647.1:821798-839553 GCF_001515645.1 Sinocyclocheilus grahami
ATATATATATATATATATATATATATATATATATATATATATAAAATAAGTAGTAAGGGAAAGTGATCAGCGGTTTGTCTGCTGTCTATTTCTTCAGCATAATGAAAATCAGGCGGAAGAGGAAGTTCTTCTTTTGCTCGTCGCGTTCGTTGTTCAGTTGCTCTGCACCGCCGTCTAGTGATTCGAAGGCGCACTTGTGAAGCGTCAGACTGGCAGATTCTGTTAGAATGCCCCAAAAGTCACAAAATATTTGGGTTTGTGCATCTTTGCGTTCTTTAAAATTCCCACAATACATATTTACTTTACGTAAACACCAAAGCTGCATTACAAAAAAAAAAAGGAAATACAGTAAAACAATTATAATGCAAAATATTAGCCTACTGAAATAAAAAAAGTTCTATTTTAATATGTAATTTTTTTCCTGTGACGTCAAAGCTGAATTTTCAGTAGTCATTACTCCAGTCTTCAGTGTCGCAGGACCCTTCAGAAATCATTCTAATATGCCGATTTGGTGCTACATATTTCTTTTTAATCATAAATATGAAAAACAGTCGAAGTGCTGGATAGAAAGTTCAAATGATCCGCATTGGTTTTATTTTTTTTGTAACAATATAAGTCTTTACGGTCACTTTTGACAAATTCAATGCATCACTGCTGAATAAATGTATTATTTTAAATGAAAAATGAAAAATAAAAAACCGTCCAGAATTATTATTAATATTTTTAGGATCGCTGAGAATTGTATTTTATTTTCATTTAAGTAATCATGCACAATTTCTTCAGCAGCCTCATAACTGTTGTTTTACTTTTGAGTTTTAAATTCATTTTCCAACATTGTTCTCTTCTAAGATCTAAAAATGAACGGGTTCAAATGTAATATATGCGTGTGTGCACAGAATCTTAATAAACTAATACAATTACCATCTCATCTATAAAGAAAGAGAAAACACTATTAATCTGGGCTTTAATTCACTTGTACATTTCATATAAAAAGAGTTGAGAAGGAAAGGTGATTCTTCATTTACATTCATTAATTCTACTTCCAGTTGACTGGCATGTAACTAGATCACATGAGACTTGAGGTGTCGCACAGCAGGTTACTGGCTCCGTCCACACTCACAACAAAACACAAGTGTAGTGCACAAGAGTAAAAACCTCAAAGGCATGTCTCCTAGTGTCTGAGCTATTCTGTACATTTAAAAAAAATATATAGGTTGCTTTCTAAATACACATTGATTATCTTAAGGGGGAAAAAAATGAACAGTAAAAACAGTTCTGCAGAACAAATCTCAGTAACGCTGTTTCCAGTGCGTGCTTGAATCAGCTATGGAGATAATACTTGTCTGCAATAACTGACAGTCCTTCTTTTAAAAGAGTTGATACCAATCATGTGCACGCACACGCGCACACACACACACACACACCTTTCTGTCCATTAAGATCAAGTGTTCATCACATCCATTTGCACTCATGGGCCAAACATACCCCAGAATCATGCATTCATAAGCATACATTCAGCACACACCTCGCCTCAACATGGAGCTGATGTTTTATACTTTTGATCATCCAAAGTCATGAAAAACCAATGGGAAAAATCTCATGAAACATGTCCAGGTAAGATTACACCCCAAAACCAAACAGGAAGAAAAAAAAAAAAACTCAAAAGTGACTCAGATTAGAGTCTAATGATTGAACAGTATTTGGACTATTACGATAACACAAACAATTCTTAAAGAAAATAATGCCTTTTTCTTTTTTCTTTCTGATTTAGGGCGAAATATGACCAGGACATGTTCTTGGCAGGTTTCATGAGATCTTAATGTAGAGCATTACTACAAGTTAAAACACAAGCCCTTTGCTCATGCTGAAATGACAACACAGAACCTTCAAATCCAATCAAAAACAAATCACAAATGGAACATTTTAAATTGTGCAGAAGCATTGACTAAGACTACGCCACACTGACACTCTCACGGTGAACCTCACTGTATTGCTGTCAAATACTGGTTACACTTCTGAGTGCTGGAAGTGCATGTGAATACTGAGACAGAGAGCATAGACTTACATTTAGCCACTTAAATCTTGCAGCTATGTTCAGATGTGGCCTTGCAAACTCTCAAAAAACCTGAAGTGTACTATTAACCGCTGTCATAATCACAGTGTTGCTTGCCATAGGAATACTGAGGCAGCACCACAGGGATAGAAGGCATCAGTCGCTTTGACAGTTATCCCTTTTAGTGTCTTGTAAGCTTGAAAGAGTTGTTCAGATGGGCACTGAACTCACTGCTGGATGTTCTTCTAACATTGTAGTTGAGTTCTCAAGAGTTTTAGGGTGAAAGAGGAGAGAACAGAGTGTACAAACATATTTGTCCACTAATAATGTCAGGGAACCCAAACTATTCTGGAGTTTGAATATCTCATTGGACTTTTAAAATGGTGACTTTTAATACCGTTGCTTTCCCACAACGTAAACCCTCTACAAACCCTCCAAAAACTTACATACATATAGAATATTTACAATCATAAATAGTTATCAAAAGCAGTATTGAAGCCCTAATTCTACTGCTGCACCAAGTGCTGGTAACTCTCTCACTGGAATGTGGGTAACCGGACTCAAAAACACACCATGATCAACCGAATTATGACATAAAAACTGACAAAAGCACAGTGCAGACAGACACTTCTGGCTAGGTCTGAGGGCACGTAGTGTCCTTATCTAGTGTTGAATTCTGTAGTGTAAAAACAGCGGCATTCAGTCAACTCTATGGAACCCGAGAGTGTACGATACACTCGCTGTGAGTGGGCTTCATCTCAGCGCAGCCAGGATGAGGGGACCCACTGAGGTTCAGTGTCTAGTTTATTGATGAGACGCAGCAGCTCCTGGTAGGCCTTGTCCTGGTCGGTGTTCACGATGGCGGCGTCAAACAGGTGGCCGTAGTTCTGCTCCATCTCACGGGCCTTCTCAATGATGTCTCTCAGCTCCTCAGGCTGAAACAAGAGAAAAGAACAAAAAGGGCGTGAAACCATGAAAATGGGAGTAGTAGTCCCAGAACATGATTTTGCGTTTAAAATGTGAGACAGAGGGCAGGGGAATAAAAAAATGCAAGGGCTCAAGATGCGTTCTTTAGAAGTTTGAGGACCATGTCATGCACAAGATTCTACAAAAGGCTTGAGACTCAGGCACACAGATCTAAGATGTCTGTCTAGTGCATGTTTACATAGAAAAACAATGGAACATCAACACCGTGGAAGGTGAAAACATTCTATGTGAATGGCTCCTGAGAGGTGATATTTCAGGGCCGATGTTTACCTTTGGGTTTTTGTTGTCTTTAGCTAATAGGGCTCTCAATCGCTCCTGGGATGGAGGAGCAATGAAGATAATGTAGGGCTTGAGGTCCGAACTGCGCAACACCTTTAAAGACTAAAAAGGGAGAAGAAACAATTAATAACAACAATCCTAAAGGAAATGCAGGTGGTACTTGACTTCCAAAATTTGCCACCAAAATGCTAAGGCAGAGGTGTCCAATTCTGCTCCTGGAGGGCCACCTTCCAGCAGAGTTTAGCTCCAAATCTAATTAAACACACCTGAACCAGATAATCAAGGTTCTAGGTAGATGTGTTGGAGCTAATCTCTGCAGCAACGTGGCCTCCAGGAACACAATTGGTCACACCTGTGCTAGGGCATTGTTTCTAAAAGCCGGGACACACCAAGCCGACTTCAAATAACTAACGGCGACGAAAGCCGACGGTGTTGTCGCCTCACATCGGCAGCATCGGACCAAAACACACTGCACAGACTACAGCCGACGGCAAACTAACACGTGCGTTCTGCGCATGTGTGAGAGGAATTAACTGTCTATATCAGTAGCTATCAATAGTATATATTCGTCATTCAAAAGGAGAAACCGAAACAAAGATATACGAGATAAACGCAGATATACGAAATGTAAACAAAGCAGCGCTTGCTTACCATTTTCAACATCAGCAACGTTGATAACTTTAATCATTTTAAGCGGCTCATGTTGTTATGAAAACATTCGCGTATTAGAATGATTGGGAAAGATCACGTAACTTTTAAACAGCCATCTGTCTTCATTTATGTGCTTGTTTTCATCACTTTCGCTTTAATTCTCGGGCACTGACTCGTTTGCTAAACTGAACATCCAATCAGAGCTCTCACTCGCGCCAACGTCCCCAACGCCGATTCAACATGTTGAATTGGGCAAACTGCCGCCGATGTGAGCCCGACGAGTGGAACACACCAAACAAACTAGCCCGACCATCGCTCGCCATCGGCCTGACATTAGCCAACGGCCGACCATCGGCTTGGTGTGTCCCAGCCTTTAGGTGTTCTGAGTGGTCCATCTCACCTGAGTGTGTACACAGAGGAGGCAGATTTTGCCTGTGTTGATGACTTGTCGGACTGAGTCTGTGCTGGTGCCGTAGAGGTTCTTTTCAAACTCTCCAGACTCTATGAACTTCCCTGCTGCAGAGTCCATCTCAAAGGCCTGACGGGACACAAAGTGATAATCGCGGCTATTCACCTCGTTATCACGACGGCTTCGTGTGGTGTCTGTGGCAAAGAGAGTTTGCAGCTCAGGACATTACATAGTAACACAAGCTGAAAAACAAGTATGTTTTCTGATACTTACGAGGAACAGCACCAGCAAACCTGTCCGGCTCACTTGAGAGGAGTCTTTGTCGGAGCTCATTTTGACCACAGTTTGATGGGCCAATGAGAGCGATGGGCCGTTTGCGATTGGCTGGCTGGTGATATAGTGCCATCTCTTCATATGTAAGAATCTCCTCGTTTTCAAAGTCTGCAGAACAATAGGAAATGGATGAGATGGAGAAACTACAACAAACTACTGTAGAACTCAACAACAACAACAGTCTGAAAAGATTCACCATCATTTTTATTAGCATTGTATTGCATCTTCTTTCGCTTCTTCTTGTTCTTTTTTGCACACCAAAGTTTTCCTGTCAAGAGAAGATGAGAATTTAGAGTTGTGCGCACATGCATTTAAGAGTGTGCATGAGCTCTGCGACCCTAACCTGATTTCTCAGGCTCTTTATCCTCCTCTATGGTTTGCTTCATTGCCTCTCTCTGCTGCTGGAAACTTTTGCCTGGACAATCAATGAGAAAAAGACATGTATGTGTGAAAGTCAATGCCAAAAAAACTAGGAAGAAATATTTAAAGAAGAATCTGGATCCACAGAATAGCATGTGAGATACAGTACCAGGGACCAGGCCAGCAAGAGGCTGGTTGTCTTCATCCCCGTCTCTGTAGGCCTGCCACCAGTTGGGGTCATCTTGACTGATTATGTGGAGGATATCTCCCTTCTGAAAGCACAGGCCGAGCTCTCGACATGGAACGTAGGGGTCATCTGAGGGGTCGTAGTCAAAATGTGCCTTCACATGCATCTGGGTGAATACAGGGACATTTAATCACTTTTAAGTGGTTTAAGGTTTAATCACTGATAAGTTTTATTTATGCATTGCTTTACTCAAGCAGTAATTAATTTAGTTCTGACTGAAGGCCTCACCACAGTCTCTTTAATAGGAGGTGGTTTGATCTGCGCGCTGGGAATGAGAACGAAAGTCAGTACGCCATGCATGTCTGCCTGTGAACATGGAAAAACAACAACATTCAGTGTTCAGTGGCCTAAGAATGTTTTTGGATACTTCAGTACTTAAAAACCAAACAGACTTCTTCCTGCCAACTTTTTTTTTTTTGTTTGTTTTTTTTAAGTAATTACCAGGATGTCGAAGACCTCGTTGACATCTTTGCCACGGATTTCCACACCGTTGATCTCCAGGATCTCATCTCCTTCATGCAGAAGGCCACTGTTTTCTGCTGCCCCTCCTTTCACGATGCGGCTGATGACTACGCTGTCCATGTCGTTTCTAACAGTCGCTCCCTGCATAAATACGCATGTGCACATTAAGCTAAAATACAGGTCAAATGTCAAGAAGTGCATAATATTCTGAAGAAAAGCAATGAAAGAACGTCCTCACCAATGGGATGTCCTTTGCTTTCTCAATCCGCACGATTTTGACAGTCTCCCCGCCCCACTGGGTGAGAGTCTCACTTTGACTGACAGAAGGAACAAGAGGCTCCAGCTGCATCTCTTGTTCAGCCACACTGTCATGGGCCATCATTAGTGCCTGAAGGATATAGAGAGCCAGAGATGATGGGTTATATTCAGGATAAAAGCCAAAGAGTTCTACAGAGTAGACATGAGTCTGACCTCAACGTCATGTTATAGAATTCAAAAGAGCTCAGGCTCTCGGACAGGGATTGTGATCACAGCTGTGGTCATCGGCACAGCAACAGAGGAGAAATTGGGGGGAATTGGGGGATGTGTGCGCATGTGATGGAGACAGACCTGCACCTGAGGAGTTTTGAGCAGGGTGCCTAGCTCAAGTCCTTCCTTCTGCGAGCTGTTGTGCATCATGACCTCCACCTGTGAGGACAGATTCAACAACATCAGGTCATCATAGCAATACAACAACACTACTACATTTATCATGCCTTAAAGTACATTAGTAGAAAGTGCTGAATTTGACTTAAACACCTTTGACAAATTGCATTTCAATTTGTATAATATACACTTAAAATCAAAGGTTTAGGATCAGTAAATTTGTTCATGTTTTTGAAAGAAGTCTCTTATGCTAATCAAGGCTGCATTTATTTGATCACAAATATAGTAAAACAGTAATATTGTAAAAACATTATTATAAAAGTACTAAAATAAATACAAAGTACAAACTTAAAAAAAAAAAAAAAACTTTTCTATTTTAACATATTTTAAAATGTAAGTTATTCATGTAATGGCAAAGCTGAATTTCAAAATATGCTGATTTGGCGTCCAAGAAACATTTCTTATTATTGTTAATGTTAAAGACAATTGTGTTTTTTAATATTTTTGTGAACACTGTGATACATATTTTTTTAGGATTTTTGGATGAATAGAAAGTTCAAAAGAACAGCATTTATTTGAAATAGTAAACATTTGTAACAATTATTTAATTAATCCATTCTGAATAAAAGTATTAATTACTTTCCAAAAGAAAAAAAAACTGACCCTAAAGTGCTGACCCCAAACTTTTGAACATACAGTGGGGCAAAAAAGTATTTAGTCAGCCACCAATTGTGCAAGTTCTCCCACTTAAAAAGATGAGAGAGGCCTGTGATTTTCATCATAGGTATACCTCAACTATGAGAGACAAAATGAGAAAAAAAATCCAGAAAATCACATTGTAGGATTTTTAAAGAATTAATTGGTAAATTCCTCGGTAAAATAAGTATTTGGTCACCTACAAACAAGCAAGATTTCTGGCTCTCACAGACCTGTAACTTCTTCTTTAAGAGGCTCCCCTGTAACTGAACTGAATCCGACTGAATTATTGAACAGAGTCCAGCAGATTTAAAAGAAAATGAAGTATTATTCACATGCAAACACTCTCTTTTAGTTTGAATAGTTCATTGCTAAGTGCCATTAATAGCACAAACGCAGATGCTCCCCTATTAGCCAGTCTGCTAATTGACCTTTTGTTGTTGTTAACCACTGAATACTCTGAATCCTCTTGTCCTGAATTGGTCTTTGATGTTACAGATTTCCAGGCTATGTATTCTCTGGGTTCACATTTTCAAACAATGCAATAACAGTATCAACAAATTAATAGTCAACAATAAGACACATTTAGCAAAGTGTCACTTCACCTCTAACAGTGCTTCTAAAAAGAGATGCAAAGAGCAAGTGACAAACATCAAAACAAATGAAGTTGTTCTGCTTCACAGCTGCAGAGAGTTCCTGTCTCACATCTCTTCATGTGTCCTTGAAAATGGGTTTAATATATCCATTAAACTTTCATGTTGCATGCTTCCATTCAAAAGTTTGGAGTTCTGTTGGTGTTCACTTTCTTAATAAATGTCCCTGGTCTAATTATGCATGAATCATCAGGGCATAGTCTAAAGAATTTTTTTTTTAAGATTTCACAGTGTCATCAAAACCTAACAACTTTCGCTACCTCTGAAATGATTTTTTCTGCTGACAAATGTGGAAAAATAATAACCAAAAATATCACGGCCTACTTTTAAGATCTAAAGAAATCCTGATGGATGAAATCAAGTCCACTTTTACATTATTTCCCTATAAATATTCAGTTTTACTTAGAAAGGTCACATTGCAGAAATTAAACTGTGCTAACCATGCACACTCAATCTCAGATGATAACTGTCATACATAATCACTTTGTGGCAAAGGAATGAGAAATGAGCCATATGACTAATGCAAAACGCTAAGATACTGAACTGAATCCGACTGAATTATTGAACAGAGTCCAGCAGATTTAAAAGAAAATGAAGTATTATTCACATGCAAACACTCTTTTAGTTTGAATAGTTCATTGCTAAGTGCCATTAATAGCACAAACGCAGATGCTCCCCTATTAGCCAGTCTGCTAATTGACCTTTTGTTGTTGTTAACCACTGAATACTCTGAATCCTCTTGTCCTGAATTGTTCTTTGATGTTACAGATTTCCAGGCTATGTATTCTCTGGGTTCACACATAAAAAACTTACACTCTGTGAGCCAGAACAGCCGGCATTGTAGTCTACTCTACCAGGAAACAGTCCTCCATAAAATGCGCTGCACACATCTGAATATTTGGGTTGAACTGTTCTGGAACAGTGTTGTACTTAACCAATGTTTTCTAATCGTGTCCTCTTTTGGAAGGCCAAACAAAGTAGTTTTGCTTTCACAACGAAACACACAGCGCCTTCCCGACATGGCGGCGGCGGCAACAACAATACTACAGCGAGAATAAAAGTTACGCCTTCTTTCTTTGCGTGAACATTTTGGCGGCGTTATGCAAATCTTCCCACATCGTGACGTAGACATGTGGGGGCGTGTTAGAACGAGCCGTTTTAGGTAGGCGTGGTTGACTCTTAACTTTTATAAAGAATATCTCTTTGGATTTGAGACTTTATAGTCTTTGCAACTTTACAGATCTTCTTTATGCAGCAAGAGCTTGTAACACTCCAAAGAGAAAGGAAAAATTTAAATCGCATCATATGACCCCTTTAAGATGTCTCCAAATGACAGATAAAGTGGAGACAAATCAAACATGCTTTTTAGACATTCTAACAACTTTAGTTTACATGTGGTCCCTAATTGCAAATCAACTAATTCACAAACACACTTTTTTAAAAGCTCCTTCACCAGGTGGAATGTGGACAATCATGTGACTATGACATTATGCCCACAGACTGCTGCATTTAACCATGAGTAGTTTGACGAAGCAGACGCAAGCCTTTTCTTTTTTCCAAGTCTTTTGTTTATTTTTTTATTTTTTCAAGCACCTACCTTGGCCTTCAGAGGGGAAAAAATCCACCACGTTTCTTTGTCTGGCAGCTTTTTACAATTAGTAGGCCTATTCTGATGCCAAATGTGTCAGAGCATTTCTTATGTATCCATATTTACCATGTATGCATGTTTCCCGCTCATCTTTTACTCAATCCACATATTTAACAAGTGCCGCTCACCTCTTGTGCGAGGCTCTGTGCGTGGTCCATCATGGGGTAAGGAGGGCTGGGCCGGTTCATATAGTGGGCTACAGCATTATGAATGTCGAAGGCTTTCTGGAAGTCACGCTTCTGGACCAGCTGTAGAACCAGCTCTATGTCCTCTTGACTCTGAGAGTCATTCAAACTATGCTGCACCTGCTTGAGGGACATCAACAGGTCCTCCAGCTCTGAAAGCACAAACACAAACTGTAAGTATGCCTGCAGATCACTAATGTCTCTCAAAAACACCCTGCTTGTTAAAACAGAAGAAACAGTAAGTTCACAGAGGAACAACAGTACATACCTCTGAATCATTCACCCAGAAACCCGATGACATGGCCTCTCACAAAGACTCCCCCACTGAGCATGTTTATTGTTCGTCATCCACATCGCACAACGTTTGACTAAATCAAAGATGTTATTCAGCTATTCTAGCGTTGTCCTTGACTAACCAAGTTTCATCTATGCTGTAATTCTCCTTTATAGTGTCTAACTCGGAAGAGAATGGCGAGACACAATAGGAGTGAGACATGTGGGTGTGTTTTCCTTGTGTGGTGTGTAATGTCTAAGTGGGTGGCTAATAGAGGTATTAGTGGGTAAATCAAATATCCTAAGTGTTGCCTTTGCTTTGTTCTTGACAGGACATTTTATGCACAATTTAGTGCTACAGAGAGTTTTAGACTGTCCAAAAACAGCATGGAGAGAATGTGACAAGCAATGCAGAGAGATGAACTAGAACACAAACAAAAAAGGAAAACCGAGGAAAAAACAGTATAGCAAGAGTGGTCTGGGCCAGAATGTTTCATAAAAGCCTTTTTAATTAACCTCCCCCATCGGCGGGTCCTCTTCTCCCTCCCTGAGGAATTCTACTCACACACATCCCTCGGCCATGACTTACAGCAGTAACTCCAAGTGCCCCTCTCATTTGCACAGTAACTCAGTTCGTTCATCCTTGCCATGCATTCTGGACTTCCCCTTAATGGAGATCTATTCAAAACCAAGAATTTACTGGAAGAGCTGAGCATGTGTATCTGTCTAATCTAATGGATTAAACTCTAGTGAAAGGCTTCATGTCGAGAGAAACTAAAGAGAAAAACTAAGAGGAAAGCAATGAAAGGTGAAAAACATAAAAAAATATATTTTTTAAATCAGCTAAAAACATAAAGATAATGAGGCATATAAATCTTATTTAGTTTCAAGTCCAGGAGCTCTTTGGCTCTTGAACACTCTTAGTCATCAGTAACACCGCTCTTTGCCTCCTCTAAGAATGACTTCACTCATACATGCTGATTTTCAGTTTCAAACTCACATTTCCATAATCATGTGTGCCATTTTGTCACTTTTTGTCATATGATTGTGGAAAGTAATGGTTAATTGTTATGTTTTTTGGACACTTTATAAGTTTGAATGTCACTGCATATCATGCACTGTTATTTTAGTATTTTTTTATATAATATTATAGTATTTATGAACCATTCAAATTAGCTTTTATTATAATATTTTCATTTTAATGCAAGTTTTAGTAATCTTTTGTTTTTCTAATTTTTATTAGTTTTTAATGTTTCTAGTTTTAATTTGGTTTTATTTCAGTTCTAGTTTTAGTACTTCAACTTAACTAAAAGTTTCCAATTTTCATGTTATTTATATTTATATATTTATTATATTATTATTTATAATTATTTTTTAACTACACTGATAGTATCCGATTTATCAGTCTATCACTATTAAGGATAGAAAGGAGTAAGGACAGAAACAATGTAGAGAAGAAAGTGGGAATGAAAAATGTTGCAAGCCAGATTCAAACTCATACATTCCCTTTGAGCACCATGACTCAATGTGTAGGCTAAACGCCATGGCTTTCACACTCACAATACTGCTGCTTGCTCTGCACATGTCAGAGGCGGGTTTATAGCAGCAATCTTTGGAAACAATGCCCATTAGCAGTTTATGACACCCACCTAGTAGAGCTGGTGGTGCAGTGAGGTTCTGCAGACCACCTATGGAGCCACCCGGACCTTCCATTTGCTCGAAGGTGGGGTTATCGATGCCCACTTTGGGATTCTGGGAGAGTTTCTTGAGGCGCATGGACGAGTTGAGGTCAAGTTCCTGTCGGTTGCGGCCCTCTTCCTCCCGTCTCCTGCGGTCCTCCTGCTGCTGACGGATCCTTTCCAGCTGAGCGCTGCGTCTGACGGGCAGGGTGCGGGCACCCAGTTCACTGGGGCAGTCCACAGCCATCTCCCTGTGTCTCTGCACCACCTCCTCCAGAAAGTCAGTGCCTCCGCCGCTCCCTCCCCCGCCATCTGACTCGGTCACATATCCGTTCATGTGGGAGGTGGTCATCATGGCTGTGCGTGTGTGGTGTGAGTGTGTGTGAGGTATGAGTGTTAGGAGGGGTGCTTTCTGCATGGTGTGAGGGCTGAGGCCATGACAGCAGGGCTGAGGTCAGTTGCAGCTCCAGACAGAGAGCCACACCTGGAAAAGAGGGAACAGCGGTAAGAGGAGCTTTCCACAACCAAGGATATTTTATGTACATTTCAAAAACACATTCATTCACATTTATACACATTATCTTTTCATTTAAAATTTCACCCATATAGCACATTTTTATTTACAAGCTTGATTTAATCTAACCCTAACCTTGAGTATTGAACATAGGCTAATTCAGAATTTTTCAGCACTGTTTGTGCTACAGGCATGAATGATACCCAGGGATGATCCCTAGCTCTGTTTATACAACAGTACAGGAGCGCAGTAACGGGCCCGTTACTGATACCAGTATCGGTATCATACCCGATACTGTGCTCCTGTACCTGTATATGTTTTGCTTGCTTTATATAAGTCTTTGTAATACAAATCGCAGCACATTTCAGATGAAAAAAACTTGACTTATATTTCAGAAAAAGATTTATATTTCAAGATTTATATATAACAAGTAGAGCCCGACCGATATATCGTTTTGCCGATATTATCGGCCGATATGAGCCTGTCGCCGATATATCGGTATCGGCGAATATGCCGCCGATATCAAATTTTTTTTTACAGAGCATATAACGCAGATAAAATGCTTGGAATTGTGTAATTACTTAGTTTGTCCAGCAGAGTTTGTCGCACTCTATTGTTTGCTACTGGCGACCTGGATGAAACGCTTTAAAGCTTAAGTCAATGGAAAACCACTGAAACTTTGAACGGCCATATCTCCGTAACGGCGTGACGAATCCGCACCAAATTCAGGGGATCCCTTCAGCTCGAGAAACCCTCTCGAACGCGACTCCAGTGTACTTCTAGAGGCCCGCTTTCGAATGAGACCACCGCCACGTCGATAGCCCCCGGGGTTTGGGAGTTAGGGGTTGTTAAATTCACGGTCCGGCGCCGACCGATCAAGCGATCCCGGGGGGCTACCGACGCGCGGAGGGTGGCATTCGAGAGGGCTGCTCGAGCTGAAGGGATCCCCCGAATTTGATGGAGATCCGCCGGCGTATTCGCGAGATAGTGACACCAGGCTACACTTTCACTTCAGTAAGGAGGTCTCTTGTTCAGGCAGCAGCATTCAAGTGTTGTCTTAATCGACCGGAAGTGCCCTGCGAAGTGGACCTCACATGAAATTCCGCCATGATTCCAGTTCCAAGGAAACGTACACGTTACATTCAAAGGGCATTAAAGTGCACGAGAAGTGAATTTATATTTAGGGATGCACTGAATGTTCAGCAACCTCAGTGTGGAAGCATTTAAACTGTGGTAGAAAGACGCAAAAATCATTACTAGCACCGACAGCGAGAGACCGTTTAGGACTGCATCGCGTGTCTTCAATGAGAAGAGGAAGGGGTGATTGTTGCTGGTTACTGTATGATGATTGAAATCGCAAAATGGCCTTAAACAATAGTAAATAAACTGCAGAACTTTGTTTTCTAATACACGCGCGCATTGCATGTATTCTGACAGCGCTGCACGAGCTCGTAGCAGATCTTCTTGTTAACCAGGGTTCAAAGTGTAAGCGCGAGGAAAATCTGCACTGTGTAGCGTCTGCGTAGGATCATGCATGAGCGTTGGACTGTTTATGGCTTAAGAGACCCCTTTTAGCCTTTTGACATTTGCATATAAATTACAGTTCTGGTCAGAGACTTTACGTTCGTATAGGGGTTTTAAATTGCCTGTCTGTGTGTGAAGGCAGTAGCGCAAATCCTTGAATGAATGTTCCGAAGTCAAAAACTTCAACGGAATAAAGTTGAATGGAATTGAATTGAATTAAAGTTGAATAAACTTCAACTTTACTGTTGTCGGACTCATTTTGGATAATAAAGTTTATTGTTAAATACCCTGCCTCCATCATTACATATCTTTGTCACATCATTATAACTGTTTGATCACCACATTTGAGTGATCATTGCAAAAAATGTGTTTATGTATATATATTCTGTTTATGTATATACTGTATTCTATATATATAGCACCAGTCAAATGTTTGGACACACGGATGGGAAAGTGTCCAAACTTTTGACTGGTATTGTACTATAATATACACAAAGAATATCGGCCGACATATCGATATCGGACTTTTTTTACTCCCAAATATCGGTCCCAAAAAACCCATATCGGTCGGGCTCTAATAACGAGTGGTACCCTGCATTATAACAGGATGACAACTGATGACAGTACTGAGCTGCTGCAATGGAGCAGCTCTAATGTAAAAGCTTGTACAATACATTTTAATTATTGCATTTAATTAATAATTTTGTTTGCTAAATGAAGCCAGCTAACATGATTCTTCTATACACTGGATATATTAAAATACAGGTATTGGTATCGGTATCTGAGAGTACAAAAAAAGTATCGGCATCAGACTCATTCTGGAAAAAGTGGTATCGGTACCAAAATGCACTTATAAACCTCATAGCATCATGCTATAAATTACACAAGAATGCCCTGCTTATTTCCCTCAAGACATTAGCATTGTGGCAACAGGTTTTGCCCAGGCAAGCACTAATCATTTCTTTTAGAATTTTTTTTTGCTTTTGTCGTAATATATTTTGTAGTCTAGCCCAGACTAGTCATCCATAAAGTATGTAGTTCATTAGCGAAGCTGACTAGCGAAGCTATCCATCACGTATCCAGTTGTTTTGACATTTAGTTTCTTTGTCTTTCTTATAGGACAGTGAAAATTTGTCAGTTGAGGGAGAGAGTGGACGAATGTGATCCCTTTATTCATGTTTGAATGTGTCTGTGATCAGATCAGCGAGTTTCTGTAAAGCTGAGCTCACGTGCGCTTGCGGAGGAATGTAGACACTGACGAGAATGAATGAGCAAAACTCCCGCGGCGAATAGAACGGCTTACAGTTAATGAAAAGCACTTCTAGATCTGAACAGCACATCATCTTTAACACAGTTACATCTGTAAACCACCTCTCATTGATGTAAAAGCATGTCCCGCCGCCGTGTGATTTCCCCGTTGATTCTGCGTCACGATCTGCTCTGAACAGCTGAAAGCCCGGGAGACTCAACGCGCTGTCCGGAATGGCGTCTTTCAGCCAGGTTTCCGTGAAACACAGAGCAGCAGAGTTTGAAAAATCCTTATTTGTCCGGGAGAGCAGGAGGAGTTCGTCCGTTTTGTTGGGTAGAGAGCGGAGGTTCGCCAGATGGATGCTAGGCAACTGTGTCCTGAATCCGCGCTGTCTGAGCTTCACGAGCACGCCGGCTCGCTTCCCCCGTCTGCGCGTCCTGAAGCACTTGATCAGCGCCGCAGTTCACCCGACTACAATGTCCAGCAAAACATCAGAATAATTGAAAACCGGTGAAATATCGGGTGGTGTGTACTTCTGAATGTCCAGCAATTCGTCTCTGGTGAAACTAATTGCAGGGATATAACCAAAGACAGGACAAACTAACAAAAACATAAAAACAAATGCGGAGCACGCCACGGAGGCAGCCATCAACGTCGGCGCCATCGCGAAGAAATTCAGCGGGGTCTCGTTTTTTTTGTTTTGTTTGGTGTGGTTCGCTTTCACACTGCCCTTTTTGCAAGTGAACCAGAAATTGTAAACAAAACCACACGTGTGCTAAGGCAATCCATTAATTGGACAGTAATTCTCAAGCATACCAGAGTTCGTTTGGGACCGGACCAAGACCGCCTCTTCAGCTGGGTCTCATTGCGGTTGTTTGGTCCGCACCCGAGTGCGATTGCTGTATTCACACCTACCCAAAAGATCCGCAACAAGGGGGGAAACGAACTTGAGTTTGATTTAATCGAACCAAACAAGACAGGTGTGAATACACCCTGAGAAAGTTCAAACATGATTAAAGGCAAGTGAACAGCCAGTAAAAAATAAGAAAAAATACACAAATTACAAGCATAGAGAAAATTCCTACAGTATAGTCAATTCTAGACAGTTTCTACCACTGAAAACTGAAACGCTGCTTGTTTTTAAGCAGCGTTGGCCTCTTGTGATTTCAACCAAAATGAAGAACCGTTCTGCAACTTCCAACAAGACCTCAGCTGGGTCTCATTGCGGTTGTTTGGTCCGCACCCGAGTGCGATTGCTGTATTCACACCTACCCAAAAGATCCGCAACAAGGGGGGAAACGAACTTGAGTTTGATTTAATCGAACCAAACAAGACAGGTGTGAATACACCCTGAGAAAGTTCAAACATGATTAAAGGCAAGTGAACAGCCAGTAAAAAATAAGAACAAATACACAAATTACAAGCATAGAGATAAATACAACAGAACAAAGTTATAAATAAAATAAGCACTGTGTAGTGTTCACTGTTGGCTTGCTGCAATAGTCTGTGTTGACGGTGTTACCGGTGTTAACCCGCAACACCGGTTACATCACTTGCCCACCGTGGCACCACCTCCACCGTCTTTTTGATTTTTTTTATAGCAATAAAAATCATTTAGTTGTGAACTAAGTTGTCAGGAGTGCTTCAGTTGGAGTGCACGTGTCGATTAACCGGTGGGAAAATTTCATCACCGTCAAAACCCTAGTTCACTCTATAAATTAAATATAGATTAATATTTGTCAAAGCTGTGTTTTGTTGTTTGATGAGCATTAATGACAGTAGCAGGTATTTATAGGCTGCTGTCCCTTTAAGACCTGATGCACGGATCCAATATAATGATACACATCCAATTTCTTTCTCAGCAGTTTTCATTCACTTAAAGGTGCACTAAATGATTTTTGAAAAATGCTTTTGACCACAGTGTCGGACCGAGTCCCAAACACACTCGCAGCCAATCAGCAGTAAGTGGCGTGTTTCATAATAATAGGGAGAAGAGAGCGCTCAGTGAGTACACAGGATGGATATTAGCAGATCGACTATAGATAGCGAGAGATGGCAGACAAAAAAATAAATAA
The DNA here is from genome assembly GCF_001515645.1 of Sinocyclocheilus grahami. Lineage (NCBI taxonomy): Eukaryota > Metazoa > Chordata > Actinopteri > Cypriniformes > Cyprinidae > Sinocyclocheilus > Sinocyclocheilus grahami. Next base: position 838,721 of record NW_015505647.1, read on the forward strand.
ATAAATAAATAAAAAAAAGAGGAAAAATTTGGAGGAACAAAACATTAAAAGAAGGGTTACGATCGGGCAAGAGGTAGGACCCGCTTAAATATCGGAGCAGCTTTCCAGCGTTGGAGAGACCTCAAGGAGCAGGGAGGCCTGGAATCGGACACCGAGGTAGCTTTGTTTCTTCTTGATAGGTGAGTTACATTTATTTAGCTTTTTCACACAACTTTTCTGTGTTGGCTTTTGCTTGAATATGCCTTGGCTGGCAGGCATAGCAAATTCCACCATCGTCGCTGCCAGTGTTGTGTACGTATGTGTGGGGCGGAGTTATCAAAACAGAGGTCCTGTTGGGGTATGGGCGTGTTTGTTTTGGTGCTTTCAAATATCAACATTGTTTGGCAAAAATCGCTTTGTGCACCTTTAAGACATAACCGACTGCATTTACCAGAATGACTGTCGAGATGGGTATTTTGTCACAATTTTAAGTGTATGTCTGTTCAAACTAGGGCTGTCAAAATGGCTGTAATTTATATAATTAAATATTATTAAAATTTGAATTATATTTGAATTTAAAATGCATAATTTCAGTTAGGGTGAAGAAAAGCTTTTGGCTTCTCTCCTGAGGCCACAAGAGGGTGCATCGAGCAAAATATCTGTGGGAAAAAAGTGCATAATGTTTAAAATAATTTTTATAAACAAATTACAATTAATTAAGTTGCTTAAACAACTAAACAGCATCATGTATGTATGCATAGTTTAATACAAAGGGCGGAAAGCCAATCACACAGAGTACATTTTTCATTTAAAAAGATGCAGTGGGATGGGGAAAAAACCCTCCATAAAGTCTC
>NW_015505647.1:839868-849945 GCF_001515645.1 Sinocyclocheilus grahami
TGAAGAAAAGCTTTTGGCTTCTCTCCTGAGGCCACAAGAGGGTGCATCGAGCAAAATATCTGTGGGAAAAAAGTGCATAATGTTTAAAATAATTTTTATAAACAAATTACAATTAATTAAGTTGCTTAAACAACTAAACAGCATCATGTATGTATGCATAGTTTAATACAAAGGGCGGAAAGCCAATCACACAGAGTACATTTTTCATTTAAAAAGATGCAGTGGGATGGGGAAAAAACCCTCCATAAAGTCTCAATATATGCTTTTTTTCCCCCTCCAAAGTTAAACTTGCATTAATTTTACATGGGTTTCTAAACATGCGCCTCTTTTGTGCGAGATGCAAGTGCAACAGTGATAGATGTCCCTCTAGAAAATTCTGTGGGAACGGCTTGGTTCCAGTTTTGATGTAAACAAGATCTTCTCCGCAATGATGTTCTCTTTTTCCGCAATATTTTGAATGAACAACGCAGCAGTGCCACATCTAGTGGCTTCAACTGGATAGGTTAACAAAAGCATTCAAATGCAAGATATATGCTTTTTTTCCCCCTCCAAAGTTAAACTTGCATTAATTTTACATGGCTTTCTAAACATGCGACTCTTTTGTGCGAGATGCAAGTGCAACAGTGATAGATGTCCCTCTAGAAAATTCTGTGGGAACGGCTTGGTTCCAGTTTTGATGTAAACAAGATCTTCTCCGCAATGATGTTCTCTTTTTCCGCAATATTTTGAATGAACAACGCAGCAGTGCCACATCTAGTGGCTTCAACTGGATAGGTTAACAAAAGCATTCAAATGCAACGACACTTACATCGTCATCGTCATCGCATCTCATCTCGTGCGCAGCTGATAAGCCTCCTTAATGCACACCTAAAATTCGAATGCAACGTTTTTGCATTCGAATGTGGCTTTTTATTTGAAATTCAACGAATATTCGAAATTTTAAAAAAAATTTGACAGCCCTAGTTCAAACACAAGGAGGTGCGAAAGAGGATTCAGTTTGGTTTTCGCGCACTGTCTGAAATGTCTTCCTGCGTGTGCACGCTTCATGAGTTTGCAACTGTGCGCATAGAAAACAGCGTGTGAGTACCGAATCGAGATCTCTTTCGCCTGTTCTTGTGCTGGAATGGTTTAAAATCACTTTATCACTACAAATGATAAACTCACTCTATTATGGTTCAATTTTGCAATTAATCCGTGGATCACATGTGTGCCAAACCGAGGGGCCTGGTCCCGATGGATCGAGGATTAACTAACCCCTACCTGTTTTACCACTTTACCCTCAAGACAGCACCGCTGATTAATTACAGTGTTATTTATGGCATTCATTCCTGTATAAGTGTACAGTTATTTAAAAAGCCATGTTAAAAACTGCACAATATGAGAACAAAACAAACAAGTCATCCTCACGCCAAAGGCTCAGAGAGACAAACAAACAGCCAAACAGTGCTCTTCTCCACTGTAGTGGCCTTGTGGCTGTGAGCGTGAGCTGTGTCAGCTGTCTGAGACAGGCCATATCAGTGTTATCTGCCCCTTTATCATCCCCATTTCTGACAGCTGACACTTTCAGAAAACCCCAACTCGCTTTCTCACCCCCCAAACAAGACCTTGCAGATGTGAGCAGCCCTGACCCTTCACCCCTCAAGCCTTTCCTTAAATCTACTCAGACAGATTTCGGTAACAAACAGCCTTGAGTCATGGCTCTGTCACTCAGTGAGTCAGGTGATTAGGCGTGCATTTGAGGGAGACGCTGGAGGAAGCTCTTGTAATGAGAGCATTCATGGCAAGAAGGATTTAAGATTGAAGTGTTTGCTGTTGACTTGAGATGCCAACGGTCTACCACTGAATTATGCATGAGACGGTGATACCTCGTAAAATGGGCGTCTCCTTCCAGGAAAACCCATCGCATAGGATAAAGAAAAGACATGTGACCACACAATAAGAATAATGGATATCCTTTGTCCCTCCATCTACCCCTCCTCCATTCCACTTTCCTCATTCCACATCTCTAACTACTTCAACTGTGGGTATACAATATGAGAACCTGCCCATGCTGTGATGAAATATAAATATAAGAAAATTAATCTGACGTCCTGACAGGTACAGGTCTATATGGGTATGAACATCTGGAAACTGAAGTGACCCACATGGATAATGAATAACTTGATGACTTTCCAAGACATCCAAAAAAAGATTTTTGAGAAATTAGTGAATTATTATTAGTAAATACATTTTTATGAAAAATATATTTAAAAAACAAATTACCGAAAAGATTTCATATTAGGGATGTAACGATTCGCTCAACTCACGATTCGATTCGATTCACGATTTGTTTTTACAAACTTAAACGGTGTAATTTTGAATTTTCATAGACTGTATAATTTCGAAATTTGAAGCAAAAACAGAATGGTCAATTCAACTGAAGTCAATTCAGTTTTGTAAAACTATACATAAAAAATATCTGCATGAAACAAACAGCAGATGAGTTGAATGAGACACAGATTCACTCTCTGCCAGCAGGTGGCGCTTAAACCGTTTCCTTGGTTTCTGCTGTAAACAAAGCAGCGCTGCACTTATGAACTTTGAACAGAAGCAAGATGAAAAGAAAATATACCATCTAAACTGTTTTTCTAAAGACAGTAAGTTCCCCTCAGACATGCATTCATATAAACTCCTAAATGAATCGCGATTTGTTTAGCATCTCAACCCATTTGAATAGTCACATATTTTAATACATTTTCAACCGGCTCCCGGTTAATCGTTACATCCCCATTTCATATACATTTTTAAATGTTAAAAAAATCTATGTTAAATAATTTATTTAAAAAAAATAATAATAATAAAATTATCTGTATGTTCCTCACACAATGCCATCACATGGTTTCAGAAGACTTATACACTGTGTTCCAAATTATTATGCAAGTGACATATCAATAGGATTTCGGTACAAAAAACAGTCAGATTTTTGTTTGTTTTGATTTTCACATCATTTCAGATAACTGGTATCAATCTCAGACAGGTTTGTTCAATAGTTTGCCAGGTGTTCTTAGGTAAATGGAAACCCTACTTAAAGAGGTTATTTCACATTATTAAGCAAGTCACAGTTCTTTCTGAAGATAAAAAGTATGAAACAATGCAATGTCTTGCAAAAGGCATCAAAACAAACAATACTTTGTGAAAAGCAAATAGAAATTACTGAACTGTCAAAAGATTTGTGAGTGACTTAGAGCACAGAAGATCTTGGTCAGATAAAGATTTATTAAGGAAAGTTTCTGCCAAACAAATGAACTGTTCTGATAAAAGCCACTGCTGAGCAGCAAACAGGTGTTTGAAGCTACTGGAGTCTCAAGATCCTCTCCATGCAGACTGGCAGTTATGTGTAAAGCTGTGTTTAAAGTCACTGCTAACCAAACCTCACAAAGAGAAACCTGCACAGTGGCTGTAGAAACACATGAAGACTTGTTTTTAAATAGTTTTATTCACTTACGAATGCTGCAGTACAATGGATGGTCCAGATAAATGGATTTCTGATAGTTGATGAATGGCCATCCTATTCCAACGAGACTGCAACATCAGCAAGGAGGTGGTGGGTGACGATTTGGGTTGGAATATTGGGAAGTGAGATGTAAGGTCATTTTAGGGTGTCAAAATGATTTCTGCAAGATATGTGGAGTTCATAATTGACCATTTTCTGCTGTGGTATAAAATGAAGAATAGTGCTCTCGGAAATAAAAGGATTTTCATGCAGGACAACTATCCCATGCTGCATAAATACCATGGTGCTAAACAGTTTGAAAATGTGTTTCTACAGCCACTGTGCAGGTTTCTCTTTGTGAGGTTTGGTTAGCAGTGACTTTAAACACAGCTTTACACATAACTGCCAGTCTGCATGGAGAGGATCTTGAGACTCCAGTAGCTTCAAACACCTGTTTGCTGCTCAGCAGTGTTTTTTTTTACAGCTGGCATAATAATACAATTCATTTGTTAGACAGAAACTTAATTAAACTTTATCTGACCAAGATCTTCTGTGCTCTAAGTCACTCGCAAATCTTTTGACAGTTCAATAATCTCTATTTGCTTTTCGCAAAATATTATTTGTTTTGATGCCTTTTGCAAGACATTGCATTGTTTCATAATTTTCATCTTCAGAAAGATCTTTCTTCCTCACCATATTGCATGAGAACTGTGACTTGCTTAATAATGTGGATCAACCTCTTTAAGTAGGGTTTCCATTTACCTAAGAAGACCTGGCAAACTATTGAACAAACACAGCTGGCATAATAATACAATTCATTTGTTAGACAGAAACTTAATTAAACTTTATCTGACCAAGATCTTCTGTGCTCTAAGTCACTCGCAAATCTTTTGACAGTTCAATAATCTCTATTTGCTTTTCACAAAATATTATTTGTTTTGATGCCTTTTGCAAGACATTGCATTGTTTCATAATTTTCATCTTCAGAAAGATCTTTCTTCCTCACCATATTGCATGAGAACTGTGACTTGCTTAATAATGTGGATCAACCTCTTTAAGTAGGGTTTCCATTTACCTAAGAAGACCTGGCAAACTATTGAACAAACCTGTCTGAGATTGATACCAGTTATCTGAAAAGATGTGAAAAACAACACAAACTAAAATCTGACTCTTTATTGTACCGAAATCCTATTGTTATTTCACTTGCATAATAATTTGGAACAAAGTGTATATAGCACACATATGGGCTACTTTTAAATTACTTTAGTCTGAAAAAAACCTAATAATCCATATTTAGCTTATTTAGCTTTGTCTCTTCTGTAGACAAAACCTACATGTTTTGATCAACATACTGGTGAGAAAATGATGACAGAGCATAAATATTTGTGTGAACTATTGCTTGAAGCCCTGCACACCTCACATGCTCCTGACAAAAGGTTGTAAGTGTTATAATGTTAAAGGCTATTTAATAACCTTTCAAAGTCCAGCCTGCACAAATGCATCATCTAAGCTCCCATCTTGCTGGAGTCAGGAAGTAAAGCAGTGCTGATTACAGAAGTTGTTGCAGCACAAGTGATGGCTGAGATGAAAATCACTGGAGTTTCCTGGAAACTCTTGATCCACTGTGCCTCTCAGTCTGACCTCAGCGGAGCCTTCTGTCTGATACAGAACCTCTCTTATCTTTGACACTGTCCCTTATTTAATCTAGATTCACTCCTCACTAATGTACTGCTCCCCTCACTTCTGCCATGCCTTCCCTCAGTTTCACCTCCTCCCTTAAAGCCTGGCTCACACACTATAGGATTTTTAGCACGATTTAGCCCCGGTTTCCCACTCCCGAGAATCGGAGCAAAATCTTGTCGAGCCCCTCGATCGGTCCTGATGTTCGGCACGGATTATCTGGTAATGTGAGGCATTCGCCGATCGAATCTTGCACCTCCCGATCTGCTCGCACACAAATCGGGGCCGCCCCAATCATATCAAACATGTTTGATATTTAGGATTTAAATTGGGATGATGACGGCTATATGATTACGTCAGTGCTTTCACAATAGCCAATGCGCGACCGCAAAACAGCTGCTGTATGGCCCCGTTGGATAGTGGAGATGGAGGAAACTGCTTCTTGACGTTTTATAGTAACAGGACTGTCTGTATAATGTGTTGAAAACGTATCACAACCGTAAGAAGAAAGAGAAGCGCTAGAGTGAAATCGCCTCAGTTTTGAATGTACCGGGTGAGTGTAGAAAGCAGCTAGCACGCTAGCTAACATATGTAAACATCACTGAAATATCAATGACGATCTGCTGCGTGAGATCACGTGAGGCGCTCCCTCTGGCTGAGATTACGATGCTGCACGACTGCCTAACACGTTCCCGTGACAACAGCTTTGTCTGTGGGTGGGAGGTCCTAAGGTCTGAGAACCAAAAGAGGTGGAAAACTCAAGAGACACACACAGGGGAGAAGCTACATGGGGGTCCTCACCAGTGTTTGCCAGTCAGCCCAAGATAAGCCCTCCAGATTGTAGCAGGGTCTCCTCTCTCATCAGCACTGACCCGCCTGCCTCCTCTCTTCCCCTGAATGCTAACAGTCTGTCTCGCTTGACTCCTCCTGAATTAAACAGAGAGAAATTGTGAGTGCAGGCGACAGCATGACCTTATTTATACCACATCAGATCACAAACGGATGGCACTAAATGCAGGTGAACACACTGCATTTGTAGAATAAACGCTAATCTGTCCTGATTTGTCTTGGACAAGAGTAAAGGACAAAGACAATATAATATGTGACCTGTGCTGGCAAAATGAGTCACAACGAAATTTTTCTCAAAACTGAGAAAATTAAATTAACATTTTCCATTAAAATATCTTCATAATGATGTATGATTTGTCGGAATCGGACAAAAAATGACTGAGCTACACCTGTTTGAAGTCGATAAGAGTCAGCAGCAAGGTCAATTTTGAGAAAAATCGAGTTAAAGTTTTCTGATAGTTCCAAAGCAAAATCACAGAACATCATTGCATTCTTTTCTTAATAATAATTACTGTATTAATAGTCACAATATATCTATTTTTTTATTTGATCTTTGTTATTATAAATAAAAAAAGATGAAAAAAAAAAAAAAAAACGCGCAAGGTTTATCTGATAATCAGATGCATGAAAGTAGCATTCGTTGCTAGCAAACAGACATCGGGCACGTTTTCTTTCAGAATCACCATTCGCTGATGGAGAGTAAAAGTTAAATACTATAGCATTTTATTTTATGAAAATGAGATGAGGAATTAATTACAGTACATAAACTATAAAGTACATATTTTTTACCTTATTCTGTGCAGAAAATGTAAATAATTATTTGCAGTATATAAAACAATTATAAAATTGCCATTAGGAAAAAAATGATAGATTACAAATGATTGATTATTGTCCAGCAGTGTATTTGATTTCTTATTGCAAATTCAAAGTAAGAGATAAGAAAATAATTCCTTGTAAAAAATAATAATAACAATAATACATACATAAAATTATTGTATTTGACATTTCTGTCACTTCTGAAATGATGGCTACGTGCCATATCATGACTCATGCCAAGCATCATTAAACTAGCATCTAACAATGGACAAGTGTTTTTTTCTCTCTAACCTATGGTTCTCTAACCATAAAGGCTGCTGTGTAATTTGCCCCCTGACTAAGCATTTAAAGAATTTAGGGGAGGCATTTAAATAATCCTGTGAATGCACTTAAAGAATGCAGAATTTAATAATTTATCGAATCTATTCGAATTTAATTGTGAATCGAATCGAATTGAATCGTTCTGAATTAGCAAAAATCGTTCTTGAATCGAATTGAAAACCTATGAATCGTGAATCTAATCGATTCGCTGTCTACCCAAAGATTCACAGCCCTGGTGAATACTTAAATACTGTAATTCTGTGTATATGTGTATATTTATCGGGATCTCGCCGTTGGAAGCGCCTTTATGCGCGTGCTTCGGATGACAGTCAGTGTGAGAAGCAAGTGAAGAAAAGGTACTCCTCTCAGAAAACGTGCAAATAAAGATAGCCTAATTTTAGATGTTTAATTACTATTTGGAGCATTGGGATTGCTAGTCGAGGGCTTAATGAACTAATTTTTGTGAAAACCTCAAAATCTTTTTAACTTTTTTTCGTGTAGCTGAAAATTTGCCCGTGCGCATTCCAACTCATTTTGTCAGCACGGGTCACATATATATATATATATATATATCAATTATATTATGAGCATTTCTATAGATTCCACAGTATACATACTAAAGTGCTTGTCCTGCATGCCTCTATTGTAATTCACACAGCCGTCTCTGAGGTTATCATTATGCAGTGACGGAGCAACAATCCCATAATGCATAAGGCAGGAATGCAAAACAGCCTGGGAACGACATTCCTCAGCAGACCAGACCAACATAAAGGCCCTATTGTGAGTGTCTGCATTCATACGCTTTCTCATGCAACCTCAATAACTGATTACTAGTGTAAACCGAAGTCAAGGTTTCATTAAGACAAAAGAATAAGTGAGAGAAAAAAAGAAGAAAATTAAAAAAAACAGGCTTACGGAAAACAGAGATTTATTTCATTAAGTCCGCTAAGCCACTGTTGTTTGTTTGGATGCAGCTGTGCTGATATTGACAGGACAAAATCCAATAAATCTTTTCTACAAAAAGGTAAGAGGATTGTAGCCTTACACCTACACACAGATGCAGCTTGAGTGTAGCCAACATCCATGTGAGCTCCACACACTCCCCACATTATTCAGGTATTAATGCTGATGTCATTATTAAGGTGGTTTCCAGCCTGTTGGCCGCAGATAAGAACAATCTTAAGGCCGCCCAGGCGCCCACTACAATGCACCAGAGACAATATGCAATACAGAGCTAAATCAAACAATCCCCCGACTGACAATGCCAAAAAGCCCCATACATTTACATAGGCTGCTGTGTAATTTGCCCCCTGACTAAGCATTTAAAGAATTTAGGGGAGGCATTTAAATAATCCTGTGAATGCACTTAAAGAATGCAGAATTTAATAATTTATCGAATCTATTCGAATTTAATTGTGAATCGAATCGAATTGAATCGTTCTGAATTAGCAAAAATCGTTCTTGAATCGAATTGAAAACCTATGAATCGTGAATCTAATCGATTCGCTGTCTACCCAAAGATTCACAGCCCTGGTGAATACTTAAATACTGTAATTCTGTGTGTATGTGTATATTTATCGGGATCTCGCCGTTGGAAGCGCCTTTATGCGCGTGCTTCGGATGACAGTCAGTGTGAGAAGCAAGTGAAGAAAAGGTACTCCTCTCAGAAAACGTGCAAATAAAGATAGCCTAATTTTAGATGTTTAATTACTATTTGGAGCATTGGGATTGCTAGTCGAGGGCTTAATGAACTAATTTTTGTGAAAACCTCAAAATCTTTTTAACTTTTTTTCGTGTAGCTGAAAATTTGCCCGTGCGCATTCCAACTCATTTTGTCAGCACGGGTCACATATATATATATATATATATATCAATTATATTATGAGCATTTCTATAGATTCCACAGTATACATACTAAAGTGCTTGTCCTGCATGCCTCTATTGTAATTCACACAGCCGTCTCTGAGGTTATCATTATGCAGTGACGGAGCAACAATCCCATAATGCATAAGGCAGGAATGCAAAACAGCCTGGGAACGACATTCCTCAGCAGACCAGACCAACATAAAGGCCCTATTGTGAGTGTCTGCATTCATACGCTTTCTCATGCAACCTCAATAACTGATTACTAGTGTAAACCGAAGTCAAGGTTTCATTAAGACAAAAGAATAAGTGAGAGAAAAAAAGAAGAAAATTAAAAAAAACAGGCTTACGGAAAACAGAGATTTATTTCATTAAGTCCGCTAAGCCACTGTTGTTTGTTTGGATGCAGCTGTGCTGATATTGACAGGACAAAATCCAATAAATCTTTTCTACAAAAAGGTAAGAGGATTGTAGCCTTACACCTACACACAGATGCAGCTTGAGTGTAGCCAACATCCATGTGAGCTCCACACACTCCCCACATTATTCAGGTATTAATGCTGATGTCATTATTAAGGTGGTTTCCAGCCTGTTGGCCGCAGATAAGAACAATCTTAAGGCCGCCCAGGCGCCCACTACAATGCACCAGAGACAATATGCAATACAGAGCTAAATCAAACAATCCCCCGACTGACAATGCCAAAAAGCCCCATACATTTACATAACAGCCATCTATCATTCATGAGAGCAGTTCAGATGGACGACTGAGGTATAGTGCTTTCCAGAGTCCAAAATCAACACTCAACAAGAGCCAATTTAATGTTAAAATTGGCTCAGGCAAGAAAATTTTATTTTTTTCCACATCAATCTACACTCCATACACCATACTGACAAAGCAAAAACAGAATTGTCACAACTTCGTAAATTTAAAAATAAAAAACTGAAATAAGTACATTGCATAAGTATTCATACCCTTAACTAAATATTTAGCTGAAGCACCTTAACAGCCTCAAGCCTTTTTTTTGTTTGTAGTCCAGAGAATCTTGTTTCTCAGAGTCTGAGGGTTCTTTAGGTGC
>NW_015505647.1:849955-850826 GCF_001515645.1 Sinocyclocheilus grahami
TGAGGTTCTGAATGCTCTGGACTGGGTTTTCATTAAGGCTCTCTCTATATTTTGCGGCACTGAGCGTTTCTTCTACTCTGACGAGTCCCTCAGTCCCTGCTGCTGAAAAACAGCCCCACAGCATGAGGCTGCTACCAGCACACTTTACTTTTGGGATGGTACTCTGCAGGTGATGAGCGGAGCTGGTTTCCTTCAAACATGATGCTTAGAATTGAGGTTCATTAGTCCAGAGAATCTTGTTTCTCAGAGTCTGAGGGTTCTTTAGGTGCTTTTTTGTAAATTCCAAGTGTGTTTTCATGTGTCTTCACTGAGGAGAGGATTGAGTTTGGCCACACAGCCATAAAGCACAGATCGGTGGAGTGCTGCAGTGATGTTTGTCCTTCTGTAGGTTTATCCTATCTCCACATATGATCATGGAGCTCAACTAGAGTGACCATCAGGTTCTTGGTCACCATGCTAACCAAAGCCCTTCTCCATCAATTGCTCAGTTTGGCCAGGAGGGCAGCTCTAGGAAGAGTCCTGGTTGTTTCAAACTTCTTCCATTAAGGCAGGGGTGTCAAACTCATTTAAGGTTGAGGGCCGGATCGGAGAAAATGTCCCCTTGTGCGGGCCAAATTACCTTTTGTTAAACCCTAGTTTGCTCACAATTACATTAATATTAACCATACAAACTACAATATAATAAAAATAAAAAATCTAGGACAACTTTTTTTTAAAGATGATGCTTGGTTATTTTAGGGGTGTGCAATATGTCACAAAATGTCTTTTTTTTTGATAGTGATAATTACCATATTTTGCAGAGTGTGTTTTTGAGATAGCACCTTGGTTGGTTTAAGCCTGTCATGGATAAATAAATATGACACTAAAGCCG
>NW_015505647.1:853622-864922 GCF_001515645.1 Sinocyclocheilus grahami
CGATATCTTCAAAAGACTTTTGAATTTTGGTGCACTTTTTTTCTCTATATAATGTTGATATAGTAACTAGTAAATGCTGTAAATTTGGTTATGCTAGCATGTGAGGAAATATTTAAACCACATGTGTTACAACTTACCCCGCGTTACTTTGTGCCCCGCGCTCCCCTACTTCCTTTCCATTTCTCCTTAAATAGCCTGTCCGCCCTTCCAGGTCAAATTTCTTCTTTTGGACATGTTTAAAATCACCAGAAAATTTCCCCACAAGCATCAGTTACAATGCAGCTATCATCATATTATCCTCGTGCTGCTCGAGATTCTGGCGCCGCTTTAAAATGCGCATGTTAGGTGTCCCGAATCCCGAGGCGTAATATCAACGTAAATAAATGAGCCATTTGTTCCGCTTTAAATTCAAAGTAAAATATTGTAGCGAATACACTTTATTTAATTCTCAAAATTATGTTTTATTTGTTATTTTATAATATTGTTTAAATCATCCTGTGGGCCGGATTGGACACCTCTGTGTTCGGCCCGCGGGCCGTATGTTTGACACCCCTGCATTAAGGGTAACAGAGACTACATGCTTCTGTGACCCTTCAATGAAGCAGAATTTTTTCTGAACTCTTCCACAGATGTGTGGCTTCACGCAAACCTGTTTCTGAGCTCTACAGGCAGTTCTTTTGACCTCAGGGCTTGGTTTTTGCTCTGAAATGCATTATCGGCTGTTAGACCTTTTATTAAGACGTGTGTGCCTTTCCAAATCATACCCATTCAATTGAATTTGCCACAGGTTAACTTCGCTTGAAGTGTAGTAATATTTACAAGCAAAATGAATGATCCTGAGCTAAATTTCAACTGTCCCAGATATGAATACTTAAGCAATTATTTTTTATTTGATGTTAAAAACCTGTTTTTTGCTTAACAATTATGGTGTATGGAGTGTAGATTGTTGTGGAAAAAAACTAATTTAAATACATGCTTCTGTGACCCTTCAATGAAGCAGAATTTTTTCTGAACTCTTCCACAGATGTGTGGCTTCACGCAAACCTGTTTCTGAGCTCTACAGGCAGTTCTTTTGACCTCAGGGCTTGGTTTTTGCTCTGAAATGCATTATCGGCTGTTAGACCTTTTATTAAGACGTGTGTGCCTTTCCAAATCATACCCATTCAATTGAATTTGCCACAGGTTAACTTCGCTTGAAGTGTAGTAATATTTACAAGCAAAATGAATGATCCTGAGCTAAATTTCAACTGTCCCAGATATGAATACTTAAGCAATTATTTTTTATTTGATGTTAAAAACCTGTTTTTTGCTTAACAATTATGGTGTATGGAGTGTAGATTGTTGTGGAAAAAAACTAGGGCAGAAAATAACAATTAAAAATAACATAAGGCAGCAACAAAACAAAATGTGAAAAAATTAAGGGGTATGAATACATTCGCAAGGCACTGTATGCAAATTCATTCTCTGCGAGCAGGAGGCGCTGTTGGAGTGGTAGAGATCAAGGTTTTCCCGGTAACGCTGTACACAAAGCAGCGCTCCGCTCACATACGCTGCTTTATCAGGCATTACATGCAAGATGAAATGAAAATGACTTCCAAAATTTTCTGAAGACAGTTGGGTTCCTTCAGAAATACAGTGATATAAAAACACCCCGCACAGGGTTTCAATTTTGAAACGTGCAGTGCTCATGTTTATTCAACAAAGTCAAAGCCTTTTGGAAAATCTATTTGTGGCGGTAAGTTTTGACATTGTGGCGGGCGCCACAAATAAATCAATGTATGGGAAACATTTACATAGGCTACAGAAACTTAAGTTCCTCATGGCAACCCGTCAAAATATAAGTTTGGGTTAGCTTAAAGAAATTATCAGAAATATATTACTGTGGTGCAGTATGATATGCATACTACTACTTCAACAATTATTACAACTTTTGTTTAAAAGAATAATCACACAATATGCTATTTCTTCCATGTTTTAATTTTAATAGTAAGCCCTTTGCCAAAAAAATAAAGAGTTTAACTCTCATTTGATTAAAAGATTAATTAATCGGTTATCGGTCTACTTGATCTGTAATAATCAGTATCGGCATCGGCCCTGAAAAACACATATCGGTCGACCCCTAGTATGAACACAAACATGTTCACACCAACATGGACAGTCTTAAGGATATTTCCCCTCCCCCCCTACTGGATGACACAACACGCAGTGGAGAGCCTCAAGACTGAAAAACATAAATAGAGCCCCGAACCATCTGCTGCTCAAGAGCTTAAGTAGCCTACTTCAAACCCTCCTGTTCCATTCAGTGGCGGGCTGGCCACGACTCAACTACAGCTCGGCCCAGCAAGCTAAGCCTCTGGCCTCTTACACAAGGAATAGGGACATCTGGGTGCTTACTAATAGAATTGTCCCCTTTACACTGACGTAGGATCAGCTCTACTAATTAATATCCGAATCGTAGCCTTTATTGGCTAAATCAATAGGCTGATCTATGATAAATGACAAAGGGAAAGCTAATATTTCCCATGTGGAAGACCAGGGATGAGGTGAGGTAGATTAGGAAGAGCATGATCTTGGTAAATGCAGGTGTTTCTAGCTAGAGCAGGTGCAGCACGGCTGGCCCAGAGGCTGTGGGTGTGTCCTCACCGTGCCAGCCAATAGGACGTGAGCAATAGTTGGCACTGTGTCAACAACCCTGTTGTTTTTCATTCCACCTGGGAAACGATCCTCACAGATACTGCATCTGTGAACACACACTATGCAATAGGGCTGTCAAAAAAAATTCGAATTTCGAATTTTAGGTGTGCGTTAAGGAGGCAGCCTTATCAGCTGCGCATGAGATGGGTTGATGATGTAAGTGTCGTTGCATTATAATGTTTTTGTTAGCCTATCCAGTAGAAGCCACCAGATGCAGTGCTGCTGCGTTGTTCATTAAAAATATTGCGGAAAAAGAGAACATCAATGCGGAGAAGATCTTGTTTACATCAAAACCGAAACCAAGCCGTTCCCACAGGAATGCATATTTCATGCATTTTCTAGACGGACATCTACTGTTGCACTCTCGTCTCGCACAAAAGAGCCACATGTTTAGAAAGCCATGTAAAATTAATGAAAGTTCAACTGAAAAGAAACATATATCGAGATTTTATGGCGGGTTTTCCCCACATCCTAATGCATCTTATGTTTTTAAATGATAAATGTACTCTGTGTGATTGGCTTTCCGCCCTTTGTATTAAACTATGCATACATACATGATGCTGTTTTGTTTATAGTTGTTTAAGCAAGAAGATCTTGTTTACATCAAAACCGAAACCAAGCCGTTCCCACAGGAACGCATATTTCATGCATTTTCTAGATATTTCTAGATTAAATGATAAATGTACTCTGTGTGATTGGCTTTCCGCCCTTTGTATTATACTATGCATACATACATGATGCTGTTTTGTTTATAGTTGTTTAAGCAACTTAATTAAAATTTGGTTTATAAACATTATTTTAAACATTATGCACTTTTTTTCGCAGATAGTCATGTTATAGTAATGTTATCTTATGCTTTGAATGATGCGCCCTCTTGTGGCCTCAGGATATAAGCCAAAAGCTTTTCTTCACCCTAACTGAAATTATGCATTTTAAATTAGAATATAATTCGAATTTCAATAATATTTAAGTACAAAATTCGAATTTAGTTTTTCGGCCATTTTGACAGCCCTACTACGCAACACACACAGCGGTCTCTCACCGGTCACATTCCTGTCAAGGTATGTAATAAGAGTAGTTTCACTAATATAAATGAAATGAGAAAGTAAACAAGGGTTGTCAAATGGCGCTTTTACACTGCGTGGTATGACTCGGCTCGGCACGGCTCAGTACGGCACAGCACGGTTGGGTTCGGCTCGGTTTGCGTTTCCACTGCAGTTCAGTACCGCTTTAGAGGGGGCGGGATTATTCACATGTCGTTATAGTTGCGCCGACTCTACTACCACGACTCCTAAAAAAAAAAAAAAACTTTTTCATTCCGTGTCGCTCCATCAAGCTCTCACTGGATCCGCTCCTCGGCTATCAATAGAGAGGAACATCTGTACTTCCGCAACGGACAACAAAACTTTTTGGTTGTTAAAAATAGGTGCGCTCATTCAATATAGTTGCGTTCGATCCTTCGCTGGTTTCACTAATATAAATGAAATGAGAAAGTAAACAAGGGTTGTCAAATGGCGCTTTTCCACTGCGTGAACCTGTTACACTGCAGACATGAAACGGCTCGTCCTGAGGAGTGGTAAGTATGGAAAACAGTACCTGAATGCTGTGACAGGGTGGGAACGGATCTCTTTTCCCATCAACACCCTTCAATAGGTTTTGTAACTATATGACTCTACTACCACGACTCCTAAAAAAAAAAAAAAACTTTTTCATTCCGTGTCGCTCCATCAAGCTCTCACTGGATCCGCTCCTCGGCTATCAATAGAGAGGAACATCTGTACTTCCGCAACGGACAACAAAACTTTTTGGTTGTTAAAAATAGGTGCGCTCATTCAATATAGTTGCGTTCGATCCTTCGCTGGCTGTGCTGATTTAAATCTAGCGGTTCTTTTGTGTCTGTGTCGCAAGTTCAGTGACGCAGGTAGTGACGATTCTCTCCGGCCAATCCTTGATCAGCAGAGTTTACACGTCACGTTTTGGTAACTGTACGGTTCACTTGGAACCCCAACCGAAGTGGTACTAAAAAAATTACCAGGTACCAGGTACTGTACCCAGTGGAAAACCCCCAAAAGTGAACTGTACCGAGCCGTACCGTGCCGTACCATGCAGTGGAAAAGCGTCAAAAGTGATCAGATGAAACTGATCCGTATTCCACTTTAAAATATTCCACTTTACACAAGCAGTTATTTTCACTAGTTCTGTTGGCGATGATTTATTCAGTCAACCAATAATTTCAATAATCTCAATTAGTTTACAAAAAGTAATTCATAACAATACTACAGCTCTTATGGCCTGTTATCTTAAACATCAAAGAGCACCACTTAATGCACTGAATAACATGCATTATTCACACGGAGGATGTGTTCTTCCTTGGTCTCACCGACTCAGCCCTGCACAGGATGAACCTGTTACACTGCAGACATGAAACGGCTCGTCCTGAGGAGTGGCAAGTATGGAAAACAGTACCTGAATGCTGTGACAGGGTGGGAACGGATCTCTTTTCCCATCAACACCCTTCAATAGGTTTTGTAACTATATGACAATACATCAAAGCTCTGGGGTCTACCACACCTTTACAGTGAAAAAGACACTATGCATTGACACCTTGGAGATATGAATCTCTCTCATCAGAAAACTGGAAAATACACAAAAGAAAAAGAAATGTCTGGAAAGACATCATGCAGGATAGAGGGAAGCTGGACAGGCCGACACTTCCATGGCTGTCACTGTAGAGGAGAAACAGACCAGGATCGTTATCTTCCCCAAAGCTCCAGCTCAGCATTCCAACACCCAGTGTTTGCGTACCAAAAAAATTCCAGATTCCAGGATCCTAAGATTCGGGCACGTACCACTTAGTACCAGGAGGGAGAGCAATGCAGAAGAGAGTGGAAAAGAGAGGGAAAGATACGAACAGAGGGAAAATATGTGGCAAGAGCATGGTATGTAAAGGACAACACCGGGATGAAGAGATTAATCACTTTTGGCCTTTGCATTGCAGAATAGAAAATAAAACCAACACATGACCTTCAAAGCTATTAATAAGTAAACCATTTTGCTTGCTTTCACTTGACTTACAACTCCCATAGAAGACATTCAGAAAGTCATGTGCATGCAAAAGTTTGGAAAATAAATTACCCAAGAGACCGGCAGGTGTAAAAACAACACTGTGAGGCTCCACTTATTAAGCCTAAGGAGTGTACACCAGGTCAACTATACGCGTCACATTCACATAAGATTTGTCTTTTCAGACAACTTTATCAAAAACAACAAATGGAAACCAGTTCTGAAAACTTTTTCTGCTATTCACTGATGCTTAGCAAAATACTTACAAAATGTTTGTAAAAGCTATAGTTTTTAGGCTCTGAGCATGTAACCAAAAGTGCCAAGTTTACTGGTTGGCCAGCATTATTCGCAGTGCAACATAAAGGAAATTAGTAGGGATGCACCCGAAATGAAAATTCTTGGCCGAAGTCGAACAAAATGAAACACTGGGCCGAAGGCCGAATACGTTTAGGCCATGTAGGCCTATTTTGCCATTTTTTCACCATTTATAAATTAAATAGCCAAAATGTGCTTTTTACTGTTTTGTCCTGCATTTCAAATAAAAAATTTATTACAAAACAACAATCTAAAAATATCTACTTAACACTGAAATTTTTTTAAAACGTACATAAAAATACACTTTTTTTGACTGTAGCAGACATTATACCAACAAAGCACAATTTAACTTAAAATTAATAAGTTAGTAAAATAATATTTTTGGCCATTTCGTGCAGCGCTGTCAGAGTACATGCAATTTGTGCGTGCATGAATAAGTATAAGTATAAGTATAAGATGGCGCCGACGCTGATGGTTGCCTCCGTGGCGTGCTCCGCAGTTGTTTTTATGTTTTTGTTAGTTTGTCCTGTCTTTAGTTATATCCCTGCAATCAGTTTCACCAGAGACGAATTGCTGGACATTCGGAAGTACACACCACCCAATATTTCACCGGTTTTTGATTATTCTGATGTTTTGCTGGACATTGTTGTCAGGGGAGCTGCGGCGCTGATCACTCGCTTCAGGACACGCAGACGGGGGAAGCGAGCCGGCGCGCTTGTAAAGCTCAGACAGCCATTCGGTGCATCCCTAGAAATTAGAACAACAAAATTGTTGTGTAGCACTGAGGTGAATATTTGAGTCGGTCTGAACAGATGCATTAACAGCTGTTCATTCAAATTTAAAGGCACAATATGTAATTTTCGGCGCTAGAGGGCGCGTATTCAAAATAAACAAATAGACAAAGGCATAGTTTGATAACGTCGTGACTGAGTGTGGAATCATGGGAGTTGTGGTCTTCAATCCCACAGCCGAAGCAATCCAACGGGACTCGGGCAGAAAACAGGTTCATGGATGAGCTAATGATTTATTAAAGTAGTAGAATAAAGCAGGTTAAGGCTGAAAGCCGTCGAAATGAAACGAGGCCGCTGAACGAGCGTGACACAGCTCGAAAGCAGCGGAGCTTTTATTATGCAGTGCTGTTTTATCATAATAGATACATCTGAAAGTTCTGCTATAATGCTACTCTGTGTGGTCGTCACCGGTCTATTAAAATGCACAACATATTAAAGCATCTTTGATGTTTCCATGTTTTCTACGGGAGGTGCAGGAGGTTAGAGCATGTTGTAAATTGTACAGAACACACAAAAACTATTTTAAAAAATTATATTGCGATACATATTGATATTGAATTATTGTCCAGCCCTTTGTCTAAGTCCCACATAAACAAGCTTTTCAAAGAAAAAACAAGGAGTTTGATACTTGATTACTTTATGAAAATAGACCAACAATCGTAAATGTAATTTAACCTTCACCAGCAACCATGATAACTTTCTATGCATATCACTAACATTAGCCCGAAATGGATAATGAAGCACTAGTCTGGCTGCTCTATTCTGAACCATCTGAAGTTTTTTTAGGTGTTTCTCAGATGCACTTGACCATACCATAGGGCAGTACTCAAGATGCGATAAAACTAATGACTGTACCACATCTTTTAAAACTAAAGATGGAATAAATTCGGAAAATTTTCTGGCCACCGCTATACCTTTTCCCATAGTGCTTACGATATAATCTATATGTTTGGACCAGGACAACGTATTGTCAAGTATCACACCCAACAACTTAACATTTGTTACTTGTTCCACTGGCACCCCATTAATAAATAAATTCAAATCAGCAGCCTTAGTCACATTTAAAATTAGTTTATTAATTCGAGCCCACTTCGTAATTATTAACAGCCCATCACTTAAATTTTCCTGAAGCTCAGTTAATGTATGTGCAGCAGAAAACATTGTAGAATCATCAGCATACTAGGCTGCACGATAAATCGAAATGGAATCGAGAAGCTGCGATTGTCATGCGTATCTTTCAGTGAAGCACGGTTCTGTGATCAGCAGTAAATCTCCATCCAAAGGCCAGAGGGCGCTCTCGCGCTGAAACTCCAAATATGCCTCGCAGAAGAATCCCAGGAAATGCCTATCGCTGCAGCTGAATAAACAGAAGATTCAACTGCTTTCATTGATTCAACGTGACTAATAAACACACAACTACGGCAATATACGGTTTATCGGATTTATTATTGCAATTTTCATTAAAATAAAGTATATTTATAACGCAATGCCTTTATCACTGCTTAAATACTATGAAATATGTTGCATGCCTTATTCTGTGTAAGAAGCCACCATCTCACAGAAGGATTTATTTCAAACACTCGACTGACGTTATAAAGTGAGTTTGAAGTAAAAATATGTTATTAAATGTGGTATTTTCACATGCTTTCAGATGGAGCAGCATTTACTTCACAGAGCCGTAGTTCACTGAGAAGCTATGCAAACAGCTGTCATTATCGCAAACGATTTCTTCGATTTCAGAATCGCGCAATAAAATCGTCTGCGATTTTTTTGCGTAACTTGTCAGTGAACTACGGCTATGTGTAGTAAATGCTGCTCCATCTGAAAGCACGTGATGATGATTTACTGCTGATTACAGAACCGGCATTACTAACAAAATGTGCATGACAATCGCATTCGATTAATCGTGCAGCCTTACAGCATACATAACTATATTTGCCTTATCAACAACATATGGTAAATCGTTTATAAAGACAGAGAACAATAATGGACCTAAAAACCTCCCTTGTGGAACACCACAATAGGTATTTTTAGCCTCCGAGAAAGAACCATTAAAAACACTTTCTGTCTTATATTAGAAAGATAACTTCCAATCCAGTAAAGAGCTGTGAGTGAAAAACTATAACATTTAAGTTTAGCAATAAAAATATCATGGTCAGTAACATCAAAAGCTGCTGTATAGTCTATTAAAACAGCACCAACCAATTTCTTATCTACACATGCTAACCATTAGGGCTGTCAAAAAAAAATTCTAATTTCAAATATTCGTCGAATTTAAAATAAAAATCCACATCCGAATGCAAAAACGTTGCAGTATATTATTATAGTGTTATATTTCAATTTCACAAAGGAATGTGCAGCATTTTGTCCAAGCAATAATAAAAAGACACATTTAATTTATAATCTGTCTTAAATCTAATTTTGTAAAAAATAAAATAAAATCGTGAATCGAATCGTGAGTTGAGTGAATCGTTACA
Organism: Sinocyclocheilus grahami; assembly: GCF_001515645.1. Lineage (NCBI taxonomy): Eukaryota > Metazoa > Chordata > Actinopteri > Cypriniformes > Cyprinidae > Sinocyclocheilus > Sinocyclocheilus grahami. The sequence continues at coordinate 862,963 of NW_015505647.1, forward strand.
TCCCTACTGTCTACACCTTCATACCTCTCTTCTTACATCAATGCATCACACACATCTGAGAATGATGCTGAAACACTTGAGACTATCAGCCTATTGCTAGTTCCACACACAACTATACAATACTTGCCAAGGCTCGAAATTGCGACCATTTTGGTCGCATATGCTCCCATAATTTAATCTGTGCGACCTCAAAATATATTTGGGAGCATTTGTGCGAGTGCATATAATTGTTGTAGTGCAATCGGTTTTTATTTCTCTAAAAACGTTCACAGTTATGTGAACTTCTGTGTGCTGATATGGTGACTGGTCTGCCGTTCTATCAATCGTTATGTAACTTCATCTTTACATTCTTAAATTTAATGCAGATTTTATATTGGTTAATATTAGCTATATATCACTTAGTCACTGCTGAAAGGGCTGAAGCAGTTTACGGCGCACAGTTTTCGGAGAGAATAGTTGAAAGACTTCGAGTTTTTAGACTGCGTTTTTTTCACTGCATGATTCAATCTATTAAAACTGAAAAATTCTACATTTTCACAAAATTCAAGATCCAAACTTTCCTCCAAAAGTCAGCATGATTACAAATGTGATATTGATTTTATACAACAGTTCAATAAACAAGAAGTTAATATTAAGAGACTTACGTTTTAGACACCCTATTTCCTGTTTTTTGCTCTATTTCGACAACAAAAATAATTCCAAATAAAACCACAGCACTGTTTCACGTCTCTGAGCAACATGACAGTGTTTCGTTCCTGAATGAATCAACCGTTTAATGATTCGGTTCAATCGCAGTGACTCACTTATTAACAGTGATTTTTACTTATCTTCTCTCTGTTTAACCAAACTCAGATTAATTTAGGTGGTTTACGAAAAAAATCTGTCAGTGTTCTTTTCATTTTCTCTCTTCTTCAGCCTTTTGCATTTCCCACGGTAGTTAGCTCCCTGCCACCTGACAGCGGAAAGCAGTGACTGGGTGATTGACAGTTAATATTAACCAATCTAAAATCTGCATTAAAGTTAAGAATGTAAAAATTAAATGTGTTAATACATCATTTGTGGTGCTTATTCATTTTTGGTGGGTGCTCCTAAATTTTTGCTGGTGCTCCTAACTTTTTAAAGTTGGGAGCACCAGTGCTACCAAGTAAAAAAGTTAATTTCGAGCCCTGCTTGCTGATAACCTTTAATGCTGGTGTTTGTCACTAGTGTGAAAATGAACTAGTGCTTGACCAATACAGGTATTTCAATAGTTAATGCAAAGCAACAAAGCAATATCTAGAGCATGGGTGGCTAAATATATACACTACAACTCAGGTTTGGGGTCATCAAGGTTTTTTTTATTTTATAAATGAATACTTGTATTTAGCATTATCCTGGAGAAGAAAAAAAAACATTAACCATTTCCACAAAAATATTAAGCAGCACTACTGTTTTCAACATTTATAATTATAATGAATGTTTCATAAGCACAAAATCAGCATATTAGAATATTTTATATACTAGATTTCTGAAGGATCATGTGAGACTGAAGACTAGATTGCAATTTTCTTGGTCGATTCCGATTTCCGATTTTTTGAAAGTGTGACCTGCCGATACCGATTTTCTTTCTTTTCTTTTCCCACTATGTTTATAAATGGTAATTTTTTTCCCCTAACCTTATTAAATGTGTCATCTTTCACATCAAATTGTGCTGCACATTATTGACAATATTGAGCTGAAGCTTGACTTTTTCACTCTAGGCCAGTGTTTCCGAACCTTTCTTTGGCACCCTTTGGAAATTTTAACAAACTTGCGGCACCCTACAAAATAAATTTTTTCACAATATTTGAATTTCTAACTTCGATATGATAATTTTAAAAGTATAGATATTCGGTACAACAGGGAAGAACTACAGAATATAATGTCATACAGATATTTTTTATATTATTAAAAAATTGTCCATCAATGGTGGCAATCAGTA
>NW_015505647.1:865105-879692 GCF_001515645.1 Sinocyclocheilus grahami
TTGGTGCAGTAGCACGAGATAGCTTGATTTCAAACTTTGAATTGAATAAAAAATGATAAGCAGTCAGTAATAAAAAATAAAAAAAAAGAACAAATAAAGAAATTAATAATGATAGCACAAATAAAAAATAATGACAGGCCTTTGAATTAAATAAATTGCTTTTTAGTTTTTCAGGTAGGTCTAACAGTAGGGTTAAGATATTTAACTTTTTTTTTTTACCAATTATCCAAATAATGTTTAGTCCTAGAAAGCTATTATTATCAGAACACGTGAGCATAGCGGTTAGCAGATCAATGAATGAGAGGGCAGCCTTACCAGAGTTGTCCATATACCACCACACCATGTTACAAAACAGTAGGGCTACTGCAGACAGAAATAATACTGTACTACATCGATGTTTCCTGTCGGCTCAATTTTTGAGTGGACTTTGCTGTTCCGATGAGCATGAACGGTATATGAGTGGAGCTGAGCGGAGTGCACATGCAGAAAGTGGGATAATACGCAGAGCGTCACACCACGTGAAAGTGAAACCTGAGGGGTGAACTAATTTTCGGCAGCCGAAATTTCGGTGCATCTCTAATTATTGGCGACATCAGAAATGTATTTTTTATAATAGATGCTTTTTGAACATTTTAGCAATTTAAAAATATTAAAAAATGATTTTTTACACGGCACCCCTGCTCTCGACAGACGGCACCCCGGTTGGGAAACACTGCTCTAGGCCACCGCTCACTCTAGCCCGCCGTGTGTTTCGTTGCGAAAGCGAAACTACTATGTTTGGCCTTCAAAAAGAGGACACAACTAGAAATCAGTGGTAAGGTTGTATTTACAACACTGTTCCATAACAGTTCAACTCAAATATTCAGATGTGTGCAGCGCATTTTATGGAGGACTGTTTCCTGATCCTGGAAGAGTAGACTACAATGCTGGCTGTTCTGACTCACAGACTGCAAGTACGTTTTCATTTAAAGGATTTGCTACTGATGATTCAAACGCGAGCTTTGAGCAGTGTAGAGTAGCTTGTTGTTTGTCATTTCTCCGATCACAAATGCAGACATGGTTTTATGTTTACGCGGCGCGATGCAACGCAACGTGTAAAAAAACAGTATAAGTCATTATAATCCGTAATTATGTTCCCACTGGATGCAACAAATGCCTCGTTTATAATGGGTTTTATTGTTTTTGTCTCATCGCTCCGGCCGGGACAGGGCATCACCATATGGTAAGGGGCGTAACATTTCCGTCACACGCTTGAGATATTTGGCAAATCACTATGGAAGCATATAGGTAGCGAAATTCAATTTAAAATGCAATATGCAAAATGGCAATGCAATATTCAAAATGGCATTGTATTTCTGTATTTAAATTTACATTTTCCATTACCAAAGAATGTTTTTTGAACATTAAAGCATGTCAACATTCTGTTACACCAAATACACAAAATAATGATCTTTAAAATAGCATCATATGACCTTGCTTTCTCTGTTTGCGATCAGATCATTTTAAGCCTCTAAACTGAAAGTTTTCAGTCCAATGATCTAGTAAGCAAATGCATTCAGACAATCGGTCCAAAACAGCGCTAATGTAAAGAAAACCAGGGTGATTACATCAGAGATGGCAGAGAGAATAGAGACTCACGTTGCAATTTCAGTGAATTATTCCAGTGAACACATTCCAGTGTGTTTCACTTTAAAACAAGAGCTCTGTCATATTCTGTGATTGTCTCTGAAGACCAAGAGCCCAGACTCAACATAATGTCAAAACATCCCACCACTGTATGGCCAGATAAGACGCAAACTACTTTTCTCGGCTGGATAACCAGCATCTCGCTAGTTAAGTTTTGATGGACGAGGATTGCAATCAAGGTAAAGACGACTGCAGTGATATACAGGAGTCATACAGTAAGCACACATGAATCTGATATATTGATCCACAAACAAACCGTGTATGAGCTCTCTTGATGCACAGATCATCCATTGTATTTATACAAAGGCACATTTCAGTACATTCACGTTGTTTTCAGGATAATGTTCACATTCAGGATGATGTTTTGATTTGTCATGTGTATGTTGCTGTGTTTAGTTATTCTGAATGGATCCGTGTACTGTAGTAGGTATGCAGTCAGCTTAGGGCAGTTGGTTTAGGGTTTTTTGACATCTCCATGTGGTCCTGTTTGGTATAGCAACTTGACTTGTCTAAAATGTAAACAAGCTCTTTGCTGTAGCACTAAACACCTACTATTCAATTCTGATTTTTTTTTTTCAGCATATTTTTCTTTGATGTGTGCACACATGTATCAATTATATAGACTCCTTATATCATTTGGCTCTTTGGTGTAATTTTTGGAGTCTCGAAGTGTCCTTTTTTGTCCTAAATTTATCTTGAAAAAAACTTGCAGAAAATATAGATTTGTGAGAATCACCCTTCAATCTTTTGGTTTACTTTGCTGGATATAGCAAATGACCAAACTGACGTGTTAAAGAAGATAAATGGTGTTTGCATAATTTCATGAAGTGTGCAAATAATCGCAATGAATAACAGAAAAATGGGTGTCATTAATCTGATTAAAAATTGTAATCTATTGACAGCCCTAATATAAAATAAATTAAGATATAAATGATTATTATTTCCACTGTATGCTATATCCTACAATATATCCACCAGGCCATCAGATTTCATCAGTCTGACATGCCAGACTCACTGAAGGAACGTGGCGGTGAGGTAATATGATTTGAGAGCATGCTGGCATTAACACCTCTCGCTCTACTCTGAAAACAGATACCATCTCCTTGAAAGAAAGCCCATCTGATTCAGAGCCAAAAACCTCTATCACCTGTTATAGCATAATTTATTTGTGCAGTAACTCCACACCTGCACTAAACAAACACAACTGCCATAAATAACCCATTAACATCATCATCATCATCATCATCATCTGCCCTGAATTCTACTCTGGAACAAATGATCTTTGACTTTAACATACGCATAAATAGCAGGGAAGGTTAGCTATCTCTGTGACGGTGCTGATACAGGTTACCTTCGGCCACCTCTGAAGCTGAATTATATCACAGCATGCAGTGAAGACTTATCTTTAAACAACACAGAGCAGCCAGCTGACTCGCAGCTTATGACCTGAGAAAATAATACGATTGTCAGTTGTGTTCCTAATAATGGAGCGAAGACATGGATAACAGCCAGGCCCTGCTGGGACTTTTTGGTGACTAGGTGACATATAAAAAGGATCATCTTACAAGACAAAGAAAAGCAAGCCAAAACGTTGAGAGTGAAACACTTACAGTTGAAGTCTATGGGTCAACTGTCACACTCTCACAGACTTTCACGTTATTTATATTTGTCAACATTTTATTTGTTTGCTTTTTCAATAATACTGTAGGGTTCCCACATGTTCCGACCAAAGATTTTTATGACTATTCCAAGCATTATTAGTAAAAGCATTATTATATTACTTTTTTTCTATGGAAAGAAAAACTTTAGGTTGAGCATAACTTGAAAACATTTGATTGAAATTTCCATGACCTATGTAGATTTTATTCATTTCCATGGCTTTTGCAGATATAAAAATCAGACAGATTTTGAAATTGCTTGATACCTCCAGGTTTTCCAGGAATGTGGGAACCTTGAAACCAAGGAAATTATATATATATACATAGTCAAAATTATTTTCTGTGGCAATTAACAACATAATACTATCAATAGCAATAGGTAGTGTTTAATTCAGTTACCCACAGTAAAGTGAGGTAACAATATGAGATTATGAAATATATATCTAAACATTTGAGTTAAGTTGAGTAAGTCACTCTGTGTGAACGTTTGCATCTAAGAACATAAGAATAGATCAACATTGAAAAACTCCAGCTTTATTTTCTCTCTTTCACTAGCACATCAACCTGTCAAGTGTCCTTTGTATATGCAAAAAGGAGGTTGATCAAATAAGCCAGCACACTGAACACTCAATGTTATAAGCACAAACACTTTTAACATGCCTAGTAAACACAGGCCAGAGTGTCTAGAATCCGAGGCCATTTTCATGAATGACACATGCTCTTCTATTCATTAATAATGCAAAAATGATCAACTTTTAAACGCTAGATATGTCTCTGACTGGTGAAATATATTCCCTTCTACTTCCCCAAGGCAATTCAGCCATAAAATAAAACGATAACGCCCTTCCCATGTCAGCTTTGAGCCATAGTATCCCAGTAATCACTCCAGAGAGAATATGAAGAGTCAGTGATATCAGATTTCTGAACGTTATTTGTTCAGAAATTATAACAATGCGACATTTGTGTCCTAATGGCTGTAATGAAGGCAGATGAACAATGGCAGTCCGTGTATCGATTAAAGAAACTTCCACGCAGTTTCAACAGGCTGTTTGAAGAGCTGGATGAATCCTTAGTTTTGCCATTTTCAGCCTGTATCTCCCCATTCATAGTAACTTAATCCAAAGCAGCAGGGTAACTTGACTCAAGACCTGGTGAGCTGCCACTTTTTGGTCAATAAACGCGCCTATGGTGCCTAAAAATGCTGCATATGTAACGTTAGGCAGCTCATTAGGTTTTGAGAGGTGCAGCCGTGGTATGAGCTTGGTATGCCCTCAAAACTAAAAAAATAGGGAAACACAGAACTTAAAACTCCTATAAACCGTCTCTTTGATGTTTATAGAGCTTTATTGCAAAAAAATTAGAGTTTGTTTTAGTGTTTTGCTAAATATATTTGCATAGCTAACGCAGCTAACGTTAGCTGGACACTTCCCGAAGTGCAGCGCTGCTTTCTTTCCCAGACAACCTGTTGCAAACACCACTTACGCCGCGTTTTAAACGTCCAAACAACTTTAAAGAGTCACTTAGCTTACCTCTTCCGTTAGATACGCCGTCCCTTTAGTCCAATTAGTGTATGAATACTCCCAAACAAGCGGTTTTGTTCACAGAATAGCGCATTAGGCTGTTGTCATGTAGTGTGAAGAGTCGCCGCGGCTCCAGAGTCTCGTGTGTGTGTGTGTGTGTGTGTGTGAGAGAGAGAGAGCGCGAGACGACTGGCTGACGGAGAGCGGCTCAGCAGCGCCTCCGGCAACCGCATGAGACGACGCTTCTGATTGGACAGATCTACCACGCTTAGACTCCATCGTCCAATCAGATGTGATTTTCCTTGAGAATGTGGAGCGGCGACAAACCGGTTAGTTTCGGCTTGAGATTTTTGAGGCTTGTTCAGTTTTTAGATGTTAAGACACTTTCAATATCGTAGAGCTAAAACTTAAAAAAAAAAAAAAAAAAACAAATTTCAAAAGTATTTGTTTTTAAATATACTTAAGTATTAAACCTAATATTAAAAAGTATTAAAAGTAAGAAGTACTGATCGATAAATGTTTATTCTGCTATGTTATGCACTCCATCCTACATCCTATATGCAGACCCTTAATATGTACTGATCTGTAAGTAAGAAAAAGTTTTGGTAAGTTTCGTAACCAAAACTTGTCATACAGCATCAAACACGAAATATATCAATGCATCAATTTGGGATACTGAATTGAAAAGTGCAAACAAGCAGAAATAAAATACACCCTATAGTATATTTAAAAATAGGAAAAAACAAAATGTGTGTAAACGTCTATTGACAAATAGAGAAAAACGCTATTTTGAGAGAGAGAAAAAATGCTATGCAAACATACTAGTTTAAATATCATTTGAAACTGCTACGGCAGCAAGGAAGATTTATTTGTGATATTTCAATGTTATTGCATTATCTTAAGTTGCTTAAGATAACTATGTTTAGTTTTTACCTAAAACCTACACCGTTCAGATGGTGATATATGACATATTGGATTCACATTTTATACAACCATTTCATACAGCAGGTTTAAACAGCTCACAATTTTACAGCAGATGTAGTTAACAAACAACTGATGATCGTGGCCAAAACATAATTTGATCAAATATGATTTTTTAACAATAATGAATCCTAAAATTTGGCATTTGTAACTTAAATTTCAAGCTATCAGTTGCGCACACACTGAAGCTCAAAGGATCTCCTGCTTCTTGGCTTATTTTAACCAGGAAGGTCCCATTGAGATACGCTATCTCTTCTACCAGAGAGTCCTGCCTCACTCTGACTGGATCACTGAATCGAATTGACTCAAGAACAGCTGGGATCGGAATGGGATCAGTCCAATTCGTGAATGAATTGTCCAGTGCGATATGTGGACTGATTCAACAGGTTCATTGAAATGAATCAGCTTGTTCACGAATCGGGCATTGCTATCACATCTCAGAGCGTATAACGATTTTTACAGTTCATATTAACAAGGAACAACACGTCTTTATGAAATGTAATTCTTTGGAAAGGTTTCCCAAAATAAAATATTAGAAAAAGTAAGGATATTTAAATTGACTTAAGTACAGTATTGAAGTATCCACCAATGCAAGAACATGAGCTTTAGTGGCCATGCTCACCCTGGCTTTGATGATGGTGGGTCGTGGGTCCAGGATCCCTTGCATCTTTCTTAATGCAGGGATGACAAAGAGGTTACAGGTTACAACAGCTGACACTGGGTTACCTGAGAGAGAAAGAAGAGATGACTGTTGAGGTGAAGACTTTGGCTTATGATTTCGGGTCAGAGGTGGAGGTCTGGGGCAGAATCTCTCTGAACTGTGGATCATCTGTAGTGGATAGGAATTAGGTTTGTTTCCTGATAAAGCACCACTGATGTCTTTAAAGCAACAGTTCACCTCCAAAATGCAAATTCTGTCACCATTTATTCACCCTCGTTTTGTTGCAAACCTTTCTGAACTTGTGTTTCAGAGAACACAAAAGGAGATGTTTAGAAGAATGTTTCTGCATACAATTCAAGTATACAGTGATTAGTGGCCATCAAGCTCCAGAAACAACTGAACACCATAAAAGTAAAAAAAAAAGTTGTCTAAAATCAAGCAATAGCTTTGTGAGGGAAACTGACATTTATTTAAATTACTATCTTCCATAGATTTCAGCCTCATTCTTGTACACTACTGTTCAAAAGTTTAGCCTCTGTAAGAACAGTAAAAACCGTAATGTTATATTAAAAAAAATGACTGCAATTTAAAATAACTGTTTTATCTTCATTTATTTTAAAATGTAATTTATTCATGGAACTGAAAAGCTGCATTTTCAGCAGCCACTACTCCAGTCTTCAGTGTCACATGATCCTTCAGAAATCATTCTAAAATGCTGATTTGCTGCTCAAGTAACATTTCTTATTATAAGTTTGAAAATAGTTGTGCTGCATAATACTTTTTTTGTGGAAATCGTTATACATTTTTTTTAAGGTTTCTTTGATGAATAGAAAGTTCAAAAGAGCCACACTGATTAAAAATAGATCTTTTGTAACTTAAAAATGTCTTTACGGCCACTTTTGTTCAATGTAATGCGTCCTATTAATTTCTTTCTTTCTGTATACCTATATCATTAAATAAAAAATAGCAGCATTAACATTTTGCTCAGCTTCTTCTTTTGTGTTTTATGGAAAAAGGAAAGTCATACAAGGTTTGTAACAACACGATGGTGATTAAATGATGACAAAACTGAGTCAACTGCCCCTTTAAGGAGTATTTTTGATGTCAGAGTTCAGTTTGTCTGGTTGGTGTGAAAGCTGCACTGACACTGATGATGCAAATATACATTTGTGTAAATGTACATTTCGAAGCCTAATAATACTAGGAATGGAATTGAACTCTGGTTCATGCCAAAGCAATCAAATAAAGTGTGAAATCAAGCCAATACTCAATACAATACATAAATGTGTACCAACTACTGAAACCAGTTAAGGAAGAAGAGTGTATCAAGTGCAGAGGTGCCCTCCACCACATCAACATGAAGGGAAGAAGGGCATTGAAAGCAAAAGGAGGACAGAACTACATCAGACAAATAGCAGTTTCAAAACACTAAGCCACATCACAGTACACAAAACGGAAAGGGCTTTGGGAAGGTTGCAACAGAACTAATAGCTACAAGGACTGCCACGAACGCAAAAAAAAATAAAAAATAAAAAAGCAAAAACACAAGGCTTCTCTCAGAAAACAGAACAGAAAGTGTCACATTGGAAAATCAGAACAAAAATATTATTCCTATGTTTCATTTAATTGTGTTTTGGAGGTTGTTACTGTAGATTAGAAAAGGCCTTTTCAGGTTTTCATCTTGTAATGTCTAATAATTATAACATGCTGGTCCCAAATGAGCCCAAGTGCACTAAAAAGAGATTTCGTGTTTTGGTAATTAGGGTTTCGTGTCAAAATTTCAAGTCCATTTCCGTTTTCTGAGCTTGGGCTGAAGACAGGGCTTATTTCCTGAATTAAGAGCACCTACTTCCTTGTGGGGGAGGAGGCACAGGCAGTCTGCTGGCCTCGCTGTCACTCAGGGGCACAGCCTCCAGAAGAGTCGCCCCTGTGTCTCTGTAGGTGAAATTACCTTTGAAGGGGAATATAGAAATCGCCACTGTCACCACTGCCTCGACCACCTGGTTTCTGAAGGCACAAGGTGGGAGTACAGTTGGCTTGGGGTGGGGGCAAGCCTGGGAAAGCTGATCGGACCGATGGGCAAGCAGGGAGATGCAGGTTTGCAGAAAGGTACACAGGTGGGCAACCGTGGGCTGATTAAATTTTATGGAGAAGGGACCATTTAGTTTGGAGATGGTACTATATAGATATGTGAGTTTATGTAAATAGTTAGAATAAGAGAAGTTGTTCTACTGTAAGTAGTACAATACATAGAGTACGTGGAAGAAAGAGGAAACTCAAGTCACCTGGGTTTGTGTGTGTATGTGTTTTCATTTGTGTAAATTTTAAACGGCTCCAACTCAGAGACACTTTTCCTGTCAAACTTCTCCATTTGTTTGCATACACACTTAGTATGTCACATACACAGCGTATTATACCTGGAAGGGCGAAGATCAGCTTTCTGGTACCGTCAATGTCTAAGGTGGCAAACGTAGTAGGCAAACTGAAATAAAAATAGAATAAAGCATCAATATTCTACATCCCAGGCAATGTTCCCTTTAAGCGGCGCGCAAGCGTGGCCGCGCACTTCTTACATTGTGACCGCGCAAAAGAATAATATGCCGCGCACAGGACACATGCAAAAAAAGTTGGGAAAGCCATTTGATTGAATTCTAATAAATGCAAAATAATTGCAATACTCGGGCAAACCACTATAGAGTTGGTGTCACTATAGATTTAGAAAGCTGAAATGAAATAAAATATAAACATTAGATGAAATGTTGTACTAAAATTACTAAAACGAAAACTGAAATAAAAAAACTAAATGACTTATACAAAAACTGAGGTAAAAATTAAATAAAGCTAAATGCAGATTTAAACTGACAAAGCACATAACAAAATTACTCAAATAAAAAAATGAAAACGGAAAATATAAAAATAAAAGCTAAGTCAAAATATTTATAAATACTATAATAGGAAATAAGTAATACTAAAAGAACACTGAAACAATAATATTTAGCTCTTTTTCTGTCTTTATTGCTTTGTCTTAGTTGAATTAAGATGCCTATGTTCATAAACCATCTGATGCATATTGCAAACAAAAAAAATGATTGGTACTTCGCAACTTTTGGGAGTCAGGATGCACAGGTTCTTATCAATATTCTCGTGTTCCCAACATTTTTCAGGTCATGGCATTAAATTCTTGAAAGTGTTTTATGGCAGTTAGTTCATAAAAAAAAAAAGCAAGATTTCCTCAATCCAACAACCAAACGCCTCCCCTCACGTCAGTGCTGCCCCATCCAGACTTTACGGAAATCTGGCTCTGCATGATTAAGACTGATTCTCTCACTTACCCCGGCTTCATAAACACTCGGCCAAAGTGGATTTGGGCATGGAGGTCTATATCCAGAACTTGCTTCAGGTAGTCCTGAAAAAAAAAAAACAGACTTTTGCATGAGTGTTTACATTTCTCCTCTTATGTAGGACAACACATCTATCCGCGCCTGGTGAAGTGAAACATCGGGTAATTAAAGAGCTTTAATTAATAGGGCGGAAAATCAAGACCAAGAGGCAGTCAGTGGACTGCTGCCTGGGCAAAGACCCAAAATAAAAGGTCAGATTAACAAATGCTGCTTTGTGACAAGAAACAAGCAGATACACTAGATGGCACGAAAACATACGGTGACCTGTGGCATAAGCTCTTAAAAGAGTTCTGCTCTGAGATCTCATGGCCTCTGAGTAAACTGATGGAACCCTCTTCTTGACATGAAGCAGATTTATCTGTGAGGCCACATTCCTGTAGTGAGAAGCTTGGACATTTCAAGCATGTGACCTTTCATTAGGTTACAGCTCTTCCAGACAACCCCATCAACTGACCTTCTCACCCATGGACACGCCCCCGGAGGTGATGATGACGTCAGCACGACTAATGCCCTCGTGCAGGGCGTTCAGCAGGTCGTCTGGGCTGCAGGGGGTTAGAAAACATGATCATGCCAAATGACTTGGAATTTTTTTCTTTGCAAAATCCATTTCTAGCATATTGGTGAAGTAAAAAGTGTAAAATGTTTGCTTATTCTATCACTATTAGTGCAAATATAATGTAACCAGTAACCTGAATTTAATATTTTAAGTCATCATGGACACGTTCAATTGATTAAAAGTAAAAGCTTTTACATTCTTACAAAAGATTACTATTTCAAAAAAATGCTGTTCTTTTAAAACTTCTACTCATCCCGAGGGGGAAAAGAAAACATGTACAGCATCACAGTTTCCACAAAATTCCACAAAACAGATATTGATCATAATATTTGAGTGCCAAATCAGAATATTATAATGATTTCTGAGGGATCATGTGACACTGACACTAAGCCATCACAGGAATAAATACATTTTAAAAAAACAGAAAATTGTTATTTTAAATTACAATAATATTTCACAATATTACTGTTTTTACTGTATTTATTATCAAATAAATGCAGCTTTGGTGAATGTAAGAGATATCTTTAAAAAAAAGTAAAAAAATAAAAACCAACCTCAAATTTCTGAACATTATATTATATCATATTATATTATGATTTAATAATATAATTATAATTATTCAATTATATAAATATTTCTAAATACAAAATATATTGTTATATTTTATATTTATACTAAATGTATTAAGTACTTTACTCAAAATGCCATATCCACAAAATGAGGACAGCACAAAAAAAGCATTAATGACTAATGAAAAAATATTATAGTTCATTCAGATAATTTACAACAATATAACTGACTTATCATTTTTAACCTATTTTATACATGCGCCTTATACATATTATACATCCCTAAAGTATATGTATGCACATATAAATAAAGACGGAAAAATTCTTCCGAGCACTGCAGAAACTGCTGTCTTTCAGTAAATTCTGCTGATGCGCTGTATGATCCTGTATCGATTCTAATATATGAGCTGGAGTTTCTGAGGAGTGCTGAGGTTGGAAAGATTTAGACATGTGCAGAGCTGACTGTGTCTGTCTGTGTGTGTGTGTGTGTGTGTGTGTGTGTGTGTGTGTGTGTGTGTGTGTGTGTGAGTGGGAGGTGAGGAAGGGATGCTGACTTGTCTCCGACGATGCCGAGGTTGATGGTGGGATAGCCGTGTTCCTGAATGGTGGCCAACAGTGTGGATCGGTTACTGTCCCTGATCTTGCCTGGGTGAAGGTCATCTTCAGGGTTTAACAACTGCATACATAAGCATACATAAATTTACACATACATTTAAAAAAAAAATTTAATTACCATGGGCAAAAGAAAGTAACAAAGCGACACACAGAAAAGTCCTACCTCATTGCCAGTGGACATGACTGCTACAACTGGGAATTTCTGCACCTCCACTTCTGTGACTCCAACAGTGGCCAGGAGGCCGATCTCAGATGCACCCATGTGAGTGCCCTTAGCCAGCACACACTCTCCACGCTTGGTGTGTGTGTGTGTGTGTGTGTGTGTGTGTGAGTGGGAGGTGAGGAAGGGATGCTGACTTGTCTCCGACGATGCCGAGGTTGATGGTGGGATAGCCGTGTTCCTGAATGGTGGCCAACAGTGTGGATCGGTTACTGTCCCTGATCTTGCCTGGGTGAAGGTCATCTTCAGGGTTTAACAACTGCATACATAAGCATACATAAATTTACACATACATTTAAAAAAAAAATTTAATTACCATGGGCAAAAGAAAGTAACAAAGCGACACACAGAAAAGTCCTACCTCATTGCCAGTGGACATGACTGCTACAACTGGGAATTTCTGCACCTCCACTTCTGTGACTCCAACAGTGGCCAGGAGGCCGATCTCAGATGCACCCATGTGAGTGCCCTTAGCCAGCACACACTCTCCACGCTTGATATCATGTCCTATAGGCCTGTGTGTGACAGAAACAAGAAAACGTTTAACATCAGCTTTTATAACAAATTCAGATTTGCCATCACAGAAATAAATTAAATTTTAAAATATATTAAAACAGAAAACTGTTATTTTAAATTGTAATAATATTTCACAATACTACAGTTTTTACTGTATTGTTGGTAAGATAAAAGCAGTCTTGGTGAGCATAAGAGACTTCCTTCAAAAACATCCAAAAATCTTTTTTCAAAGAAAATTCTGCATCAAACATGGACGCCAGTACATTTGATGAAAATGGACTTGTACGAATGGATATACAGTAAAGATAAAAAATATTTGGTCAGTTATAAAAAGTCTTTGGCATTTTTTGAGGAAATAAACTTTAGTCCCACTCACCTGATATCCTGTCCTGGACGAGCCTGAACCAGGATCCTCACCTCCAGCTCCTCTGTACCCTGTAATTCATAACCAGCCAGATTGAGACACGCACACACATGAATGACATTGGACTTTCATTTATACGAGAAGTTGCTAGACAATGTTTACTATGTGTTTGTGTGGTGTGTTCCTTGCTTTATCCATATTAAATTAAGATAATACAAAACATACTATCGCAATTTCCTTAAAAATTGTACTGCTGTATAATTTATAGTAATTATGCATTCATAAATTCCTTGTGTTGTTCTCTATATTTTAAATATATTTGGTTGTTTTTCTTTTTAATTGTCTTATACTTTTAACTATGCATGTTTTTGAACTTATGCACTTTTGGGACCAAATACACGAAAATTGTTCCCTTAAGCTAGCTAAAACTAACAAAATTGGGCACATCCTCAGAGGTAGAAATTATTTATGAAACATACTTTGTTGTTTTAGGGATATAGTTGACTTCAAGTTAGTTAAAGTTATTTATTAGAAATTTGAGTTGTTTTTTTACATATATTAATAAAATAGTTAAAATAGTTTGCGGTTGAGAATGTGATATACTTACGTCTTCAGACTCTCGTAGCAGTTCTGTGTCTTCTACTTGCACTACGGCGTCTGCACCACATGGGATAGGAGCACCTGTCGTCACCCTCATCACTTGGCCTGGCATAACTGTGAGAATGGGCTACAGACAGAAAAAGATCTTTAACCACTGTATCAGAAAACATCCATGTGTACATCTTTGGTGTGAAAGCACAACTACACTAATGTTGCATCCTTCTGGAACTGGGTTCAATTGTTACTTTTCCCACAAAATGACACCTACATACATATACATTTTTATTTGTACCAGAGTCATATGGCATTATGCATATGCATTTTGGATGCATAAGATGACGCCGACGGTGATGGCTGCCTCTGTGGTGTTCTCCACAGTTGTTTTTATGTTTTTGTTAGTTTGTCCTGTCTTTAGTTATATCCCTGCAATCAGTTTCACCAGAGACGAATTGCTGGACATTCGGCAGTACACACCACCCGATATTTCACAGTTTTTTCGATTATTCTGATGTTTTGCTGGATATTGTAGTCGGGGGAGCTGCGGCGTGGTTCAGATGCTTCAGGACGCGCAGACGGGGGAAGCGAGCCGGCACGCTTGTGAAGCTCAGGCAGCGCGGATTCAGGACGCAGTTGCCTAGCATCCATTTGGCAAACCTCCGCTCTCTACCCAAAAAAACGGACTAACTCCTTCTGCTCTCCCGGACAAAGAAGGATTTTTCAAACTCTGCTGCTCTGTGTTTCACGGAAACCTGGCTGAAAGACACCATTCCGGACAGCGTGTTGAGTCTCCCAGGCTTTCAGCTGTTTAGAGCGGAACGCAACGCAGAATCAACGGGGAAATCACGCGGCGGCGGGACATGCTTTTACATCAATGAGAGGTGGTGTACAGATGTAACTGTGTTAAAGAAGATGTGCTGTTCAGATCTAGAAGTGCTCTTCATTAACTGTAAGCCTTTCTACTCGCCGCGGGAGTTTTGCTCATTCATTCTTGTCAGTATTTACATTCCTCCGCAAGCGCACGTGAGCTCAGCTTTACAGAAACTCGCTGATCAGATCACAGCGACAGAACAACAACACCCCGACTCTGTTTTAATCATTCTTTGGGACTTTAATAAAGCCAATCTCTCCCGTGAACTGCCAAAATACAGACAGCACATCACATGTCCCACCAGAGACAGTCTGGTTTCTCCCAAGTTTTATACTACAATAAAGAATGCATATCATTCTGGTTCCTTGCCGC
>NW_015505647.1:879961-881273 GCF_001515645.1 Sinocyclocheilus grahami
TTCCTGGGCACCACAATCTCTCAGGACCTGAAGTGGGACACTCACATTGACTCCATTGTGAAAAAGGCCCAGCAGAGGTTGTACTTCCTTCCCCAGCTGAGGAAGTTAACCTGCCACAGGAGCTGCTGAAAAGTTCTACTCTGTTATCATTGAATCCATCCTCTGCACTTCTATAACTGTATGGTTCAGCTCAGCTACCAAATCAGACCTTAGAAGATTGCAGTGGATACCGTTTTCGCACCGCCGGAACTGGTTGCTTTTTTAGTACCGGACTGCCTTTTTCTAGAACCAAATTAGCTCCTACTCCGGAGCAGGGTCTAACCAGCACAACTGGTACTGCCGTGATGTAAGTAGACACTGATTGGCCAAACGCGTATGAAAACGCCCTCACCCATTTCATGAACACTTAACAATAACTGTGGAACACACACTATTTATACACTCATACACTTATTTATCTAACACACATACTCGGTCTACACCTCAAATTTTCACATAATATACCTGTACATACAAAACTGTCTATTGTTATATACCTGCACATACAATTGTCAATTTATATATTTTTATTCCTTATTTACTTGTTCTATTTTTATTTATTTGAATTTTTCTGTGTTTTTTGTTCTGTCACTGTCATTCTGTTGCACTGTGGAAGCTACTTTCACGAAAACAAATTCCTCGTATGTGTAAACATACCTGGCAATAAAGCTCATTCTGATTCTGATTCTGATTAGCTGAGAAAGCAACGGAATGACCCATGACTCGAATGCAAACACACTCTCCAGACAGAGCACTGTATAGACATCAGTCTTGAGCACTGGAGTGCTGCACACAGCCCACGGGGATCTCCCCCTCTTTATCTCTCTGGCTCTCTGTGTGTGTGTGTAATGCACTCATTACACACGCTCACTGAGTCTGAGTTTTCTTGCCATCTGAGCACACAAGCCTCCTGCAGACACAAAGTGCCAGTGCAAAAGCAGGCATTTCCCATGTCTGTGTTCATGTCAAGTTTAAGGCACAACAGTACAAGAAGACTAGTTTAACTATCTTGTTTCTGTTTGTGTAACACACCTGCTCCCCAGCCTGAGACTCTCCAATGATGAAGCGGTCACCAGGGCCATCAGCCGCTGAAAAACAGTAAAAAGAGTAACTCAATGAGTCATTTTCAAAGGGTTTATAGGTTTGGTGAAAGAGATTGTAACGATTAAAGTTAAAAACAAGACTGTTATATATCTATTACGCACATTACTAGAAATTAATATGGATAAAATGGAAATAATCGTAAGTTCTGATGATTATTTCCTTTTTTTTT
>NW_015505647.1:888883-943878 GCF_001515645.1 Sinocyclocheilus grahami
AAGTGGGACACTCACATTGACTCCATTGTGAAAAAGGCCCAGCAGAGGTTGTACTTCCTTCGCCAGCTGAGGAAGTTAACCTGCCACAGGAGCTGCTGAAACAGTTCTACTCTGTTATCATTGAATCCATCCTCTGCACTTCTATAACTGTATGGTTCAGCTCAGCTACCAAATCTGACCTCAGAAGACTACAGAGGGTAGTCTGGACTGCTGAGCGAATTATTGGTACAACCCTCCCTTCTCTCCAAGAACTGTACTCATCCAGAGTGAGCAAAAGGGTTGGCAAAATCACTCTGGACCCCTCACATCCAGCACACTCCCTCTTTGAACTGTTGCCATCTGGTCGACGCTACAGAGCACTGAGCACCAGAACGACCAGACACAGGAACAGTTTCTTCCCTCAGGCAATCCATAGGGCCCGTCGCACCGCGGGAACCTTTTCATAGTACCAGAACTAATTGTGGAACTACCTACTTTTTGCCGTTTTCGCACCGCCGGAACTGGTTGCTTTTTTAGTACCGGACTGCCTTTTTCTAGAACCAAATTAGCTCCTACTCCGGAGCAGGGTCTAACCAGCACAACTGGTACTGCCGTGATGTAAGTAGACACTGATTGGCCAAACGCTTATGAAAACGCCCTCACCCATTTCATGAACACTTAACAATAACTGTGGAACACACACTATTTATACACTCATACACTTATTTATCTAACACACATACTCGGTCTACACCTCAAATTTTCACATAATATACCTGTACATACAAAACTGTCTATTGTTATATACCTGCACATACAATTGTCAATTTATATATTTTTATTCCTTATTTACTTGTTCTATTTTTATTTATTTGAATTTTTCTGTGTTTTTTGTTCTGTCACTGTCATTCTGTTGCACTGTGGAAGCTACTTTCACGAAAACAAATTCCTCGTATGTGTAAACATACCTGGCAATAAAGCTCATTCTGATTCTGATTCTGATTAGCTGAGAAAGCAACGGAATGACCCATGACTCGAATGCAAACACACTCTCCAGACAGAGCACTGTATAGACATCAGTCTTGAGCACTGGAGTGCTGCACACAGCCCACGGGGATCTCCCCCTCTTTATCTCTCTGGCTCTCTGTGTGTGTGTGTAATGCACTCATTACACACGCTCACTGAGTCTGAGTTTTCTTGCCATCTGAGCACACAAGCCTCCTGCAGACACAAAGTGCCAGTGCAAAAGCAGGCATTTCCCATGTCTGTGTTCATGTCAAGTTTAAGGCACAACAGTACAAGAAGACTAGTTTAACTATCTTGTTTCTGTTTGTGTAACACACCTGCTCCCCAGCCTGAGACTCTCCAATGATGAAGCGGTCACCAGGGCCATCAGCCGCTGAAAAACAGTAAAAAGAGTAACTCAATGAGTCATTTTCAAAGGGTTTATAGGTTTGGTGAAAGAGATTGTAACGATTAAAGTTAAAAACAAGACTGTTATATATCTATTACGCACATTACTAGAAATTAATATGGATAAAATGGAAATAATCGTAAGTTCTGATGATTATTTCCTTTTTTTTTTAATATATATATGTAAAAAAATAATGAATACGTTATTCAGCAAAGTCCCCTTAAATTGATCAAATGTTGCAGTAAAACATTTATATGATTACTAATGATTTATATTTTAAATAAATAAATGCTGTTTGAACTTTCTATCCATGAAAAATCCTGAAGAAAATGTATCATGTTTTGCACCAAAAATATTAAGCAGCACAACTGTTTTCAACTATAAATGTTGCTTGATCACCAAATCAGCATATTAGAATGATTTTTTAAGGATCATGTGACACTGAAGACTAGAGCTGAAAATTCAGATTTGCCATTACAGGAATTAAACTATTATAATTAAATTATACTTGATGTTAAAAATTTCACTTGATGTTAAAACTTGACATTTGTTGGGGCAGTGTTAACTAGCCTTAAGACTTGTATACAAAAACTTTGATGTGCAAATGCATGTTTATGGGCAGGTTATGTTGTTTTATTATTAGTTATGTGATTGTTCTGCTCTTACACTCCAATATTTTGGTGTTCATGTGGTAAACGAGACCATGCGGAGTGAGTAATTTTGCAGTCAGGGTATTCACCTCGAACAGCATAGCCATCTTTAACTGATGCAGGGAAAGGTGGCAGGTTGTCTTTGGCGTAGACGTCCTGAGCCAGAACTCGTCCCATTCCATCTACAAACAGATAAAGGACAGAAAAAAGCTGTGATGCGTCCAATCATGAATACAATAAAAATGTAAACAAGTTAACATCTGTGTAAAAGTCAAAAAGGGGAAATGTGCCAAGATCAGAGGCCAGAAAACGCTATATGAGAAAGCAAATGAACACATGCAGTCATACAACATTAAAAGAGGGATGTAAGAATGTGAGGGAGGAGATGAATATGTGCATTGTCTTAACTAATAAAATATGACAAATAATGTATATAACATATATTATACAATCGAAAGCTATGAACTAGCAATTAAATATTTTGTGTTATATGTTTAACTAACAAGCCTGTTAACCTTGCATACAAGTCACTACACATTGGTGCAAATGAATACACCATTATCTAGCTAGCACTGAAACAAAAAGATAACCCATAACAGTGAAATTCTGATGCTCTTAAACAGTGAAATAACATCCCTATTCCTTAAAAATTTGAAAAAATTAAATAAATAAAAATACACTTTTTATGAAGCTCTTATAATCTATAATCTCCAGTCTGGAGTGGTCTAACATGGCATATATGTATACTTATGTATGGTTAAAGCTACTGACTTTGCATACACGCAAGTTACTACACATTGGTGCAAGTTACTACAAAATTATTATTTTATAATGTGTAGCTAGTACTGCTACGAAAAGATAACCCATAAAAGTTATTGTGATTTTGATCTCGATGAATATCTTTGATTATCTATTTTGATTATCAAAGTTATTTTCATTATCTAGAAGATCCATTTTTGAACAATGGCTACCTCCTGGAGTCTTCACAAAATGCTGAAGGTACCAAGAAAGTTGTTCCTCAAAATTAAATTATACTTGTTTTACATGTAAATTGTTGAAATCCAGGTCAAAATGCCAGATGTAGAATGTCCAGGAATGTATTTATACTAGGGCTGGGCAATGCGATTTTCATGCGAATCTCATCAGTAAAGCACTGGTGATTAGTAGTAAATCTCCAGCACGTGCTTTCAGATGGAGTGGCATTTCCTACACAGAGCCATAGTTCACTGACAAGCTACACAAAATCGTGTTCAAAATCGCAGGCGATTCATTGCCTAAATGCCACTCCATCTGAAAGCACATGCTGGAGATTTACTACTAATCACCAGAAGCGGCTTTACTGACGAGATTTTTTGCACAGGCCTAATTTATACTATGAAGAACATACATCAGTGGTTGAGTTTCCTACATTTCAGACTTTCATATGAAAGCACAGGAATTTGCACATAGCCTAAATAAAGGAAAGGTGGAAAGGTGGATGAGAGTGTGCCCTGAAACACAGATGTGCCATTTCCTCTGAGCACCAAACACACAGTGTAACATGTACACACACTTCCACTCACACACAAAGTCTGAGATCTCTTGTGGGAGCAACAAGCTCCCTCCCACACATGAAAAGAAGAAGAGAAAATAGAGATGACAGACAGAGAGAGAGAGAGAAAGAGGGGAAAGAATAAAGAATAAGGGAGTGCCAGAAGGAATGTGAGAGAGCGAGAATAAAGAGAGATGGAAAAAGAAAAGAACGAGAGAGTGCAAAGGCGCTCTTGTAGAGATAAAGCACACGAATGAGAGAGGGAGAACGCGCTGATGCTAATGAGGCCTCTCCTCGGTTGGAGGCTGATTAGAAAAGACTTATTTCTCTAAAACAGCACATCTGACGAGGCTCTAAATATAGCGCGTGTCTGGATTGGGAGATCAAACAGATGGGTACGGTGTTATCTACACACAGAGATGAGTACACAAGCGTGAATCACAGAGCGCTGACAACCCAGTCACCATGAAACTGCAACGATTCCCTGCAGCTACAATACAACAAGCCCAGATCTACTCAACACAGCTGAGCACAGGCCTGTAAAGAGACCACATGTAAGCCTGAAGTCCATACCAAACGCTGTCATCTGAAATGAATGCAAAAACAATGCTCCTAAAACTGATTCTAAAGGGTGATCTAGCACTCAGTTCATTTTATATGTACAAAATCAAAGGAAAATAATTGTTTATAATACTAACCAGTTCGGTCATGACACCTAATAAATCTTATTTTAGATCATGATATAAAAATGTAAAAAATAAATAAATAAAAAAACTCACTGCTGTCCTGATTGAGATGTGCAACCATAACAAAAACAAACACACACACACACACACACACACACACAAAAGAAGGGTTCTCTAAAGTGCTTGGCGTAATGGACAGCAGTATTGAGGATGGTGATTCATTGCTATAAAAAATACAAATTGTACATGTAAATATTGATAATTCAGAAATTAAAGAAATTTAAATAGTCTAAGCAGGGAAGCAAACCCAAAAATAGTCAAATGTAACACTCTGAAAGAGTGAAAACATTTCCCTAATCCTTTAAAAATGTGAAAAAGGCATTTTTTTTTTAAAGCTATTATAATCTATCCTTTAAAACTAGAACAAAAAACTAATAATAATAAATAGCTTTTTCTAAGCAGTTTGTCTCTTTAAAATCACCCTAAACAATTCTAATCAAATCAGCCATCATATTA
This sequence comes from Sinocyclocheilus grahami, assembly GCF_001515645.1. Classification (NCBI taxonomy): domain Eukaryota; kingdom Metazoa; phylum Chordata; class Actinopteri; order Cypriniformes; family Cyprinidae; genus Sinocyclocheilus; species Sinocyclocheilus grahami. The sequence goes on from NW_015505647.1 coordinate 893,660, forward strand.
GCCAATCATATATTACTGTTCAACAGTTTGGGGTCATGAACCATCTAATCATCAAAAAGTCCTGAAAAAATGTATCAGTTTCCACAAAAATATTAAGCAGCACAACAGTCTTCAATGCTGATAATAAGAAATGTTTCTTTAGCAGCAAATCAGGATATTAGAATGATTTCTGAAGGATCATGTGACACTGTAGCCTGATGTAATGGCTGCAGAAATTTCAGCTTCACCAGCATAGGACTAAATTACTTATCAAAATATATTTAAATAAAAAATATGGTTTAATTTAAATGGTTTTCACTGTATTATTGATTAAATAGATTTAGCCTTGATGAGCATAAGAGACTTTTATCAAAAACTTTTAAACAGTAGTGTATGTAGACATAAATGTACAGCAATATCTGCAAACGGTTTTCGGTAATTTATAATTGGTGCATTGGAAACTCTTACTTGTACATCAACATCCAGCAGAACAGACAGTTCCACCTCAGCATACTCTAATGGCCAATCTTCTCCAAGGCCGAGACCATTTATACATTTTAAATTCATTTTATTAACCGAGGTGACAGAGAGAGGTTTTAAAACAGACAGCCGCTCATAACGTACACCCATCTTGTTATATGAACAACGCATTTCAAAAATTTATGAGCGACATTTCATGGCTGGGTGAGGATATTTCCTCTATTTACGCTGGACCTGCCCTCCTTGTGCTCGAGCTGAGCTGAAAATCCATCACGTTTAATCTGTCAGGAAACAGTGAAGCTCTACACATCACTGATAGATTAAAGGCACAATGTTTGAGGTGCTGGTGGGTTTTGTGAAAAGAGGTGATGTCGGAAAAGCTTTTGTATTGAATGTTTGCTTTAAGTTGGGTTTTTTTGTTGGTTTTTGTAGGCAAGCACACTGCCATCTCTAACCGCTGCGTCATGCATCACGATTGATGAGTTCACAGGCTTCCACAACATCAGTCGTGGGCAAATGATCTGGAACGCAATATGACAACACAACACTCTTCCAAACTAGGCCATTCTCCATGGATAAACCAAACAGACACAGCCAAACATGGAACATGATTCTGTTCTCTGACTATTAATGACAACCATAACATGTTCAAATCAATGGAACAAGCTAAAGGAAAACAAAAGACTCCAAGGAATCACTTGTCTCTGATAAACTGAATCCCAATTCGACATACTATCCTTAAGAGTTTGCACACATTGCACACATATATGTGTGTGTATGTATATATATATATATATATATATATATATGACTATATGCCGACAGCACTTACTGGCCTAGATATACCACAGACCAACAACCATTGAGAACCCATTTTTGTGAACCATCGGAAGGACAGTGCTTCATGTTAAAAGGATAGTTCACGAAAATTCTGACATCATTCACTTATCCTTGTGTCTTTAAAAACCCATATGATGTTCCTTCTTCCATGTAGAAAAAGGAGTTACTCATGATAGTATGTGTCTTATATGGCTCTATAACAGGATATTCTTCAACATACAGTAAGTAGTCATATGGAGTATTTTTATGATGTTTTATGGCTTTTCTTGTTCTTTTTTGGCTCTTTACATTTTTTTTAATGGAAAAGGGCAGCGAAAATACTTGTCAAAACGTATTGTTCAGTGGAGAAAGTCATATGTATTTGTAAGAACATAAGGGTAATGCTGATTTTTGGGTGAACCTTTAAGGCCCATTCAATATTATCTGAATGAGTCTGCATTTTTAATACTAAAAACATGCATGATTCAACTCTGTCAACTCCATTCAGAGTCCGAAATACCATACTTATTAGTATTATTATTTTATCTACTACTAATTAATTCTTACTGGTTGCTGTTCAAATTTTAAGGCAATCTGTCTTTTTTCAGAGAAAAAAACTTAAATAGTACTCAGAGTATGATTTTTTCAAATTGAATTCAAATTTAAAACATTAATACTCATTTTGTTCATGTTTGATTGTAAAGGACTCATTACAGCTACTAAAGTTATTCAGCCATGAACAGACTCTTGTTAATATTGTTGTTTGATCAATATTGATGACAGCTGCAGGTATATTAGGCTGAATTTGCATTACAAGTCCTAATGTACAGATCCCATAATTTGACTTAATTTTGTTCCAGCTGTTCGCGTTCACCAATAACTTGCCAAGATCAAGCATGTGAAAATACTTTATAAAACCGGCTATCATTATTACATTTAATTTATCATCAACTACAAGTACCTTTGACATCCCTAGTTTGTGAATATATTCGGTGGTTTATCTTGGTGTAAAAAGTCCATTGGTCTAGATTAGGCTTGGTATGAATAACTTACCTCTGTAGTTGATGATTTCGTTACCCAGGACAGGAGTCATCTCTAGCACAGTGATGAAGGCCTTGTCCATAGAAGTGAGAGGAAACGGGGACATGCGGTGTCTCCGAGCTACCTTGGTGATGTCCACTGCACTGTGACCTGAGACAAAGATTGATCATTTAAACATGTTCTAAAACACACATGCACAAACATTACGATTATACACAATCGGTCACCCACTTGCTCTCAGGATGTTCTCCTTGCTGCTGCATCGTGACTGCACCTACAGATATAGAGAGAGAGACAGAATGAGAGGGAATGAGGAAGAGAGAGAGAAAGGAATGGGGAAAAGAAAGACAGAAAGACATGAGTTAGAGCACAAAAGAAGCCCCATCCTCCGTCCAGGAGAGTTAGCATTCCACTGACAGGATTCATAAAGATCAGGATGATCATCTACACATTCAGACAAAATAACCAAAAGCAACTTGCTTGAAAACAAACTGAAAACAACATGTTCAGTCCTACTGCCATTATTATCATTATCATCATGGTCTTGACATAATGCTGTAGCGAGTCTTGGAAAGTTATGTTATGTCATGGTAGCATTCTAGTGCCCAAAACAACCTGATTCCAGAAAAGCATCTGATATAATGAACATTAAAGTCAACATGAAATATTTTAATGCTGTAATGTGATGTATTTCAGAGTGAATATTCAATTGGAAAGAAAAATGTGGGCATTTCTTATCAAAATAGGGACCTGAAGTGGAAATTTTGATGGTTTCCTCACAAAATGATATTGTTTAGCTTGAAAAAAACGTAGAATACCGCTTTTATAGTGTTTTTTGCTAACAATGTAGGGTAAGACATGCTTTTATACATCAAGAATTGATTAGATCATGAAAAGTGGGCGTTCTATACCAAAATGGGGTTTCTGTCTGCTTTATGACTGTAACTTGGAGTCAAAGGTCAAGTTCAGCCTCAAAAGCATCTCAACTTAACCCAATGGTCATTCTTCTCTTTTTTTTCTCTTTGATATTGTTAATAATTTTGAAAGCTTTCTTTACCTACAACAGTAGCCTAAAACAATGTCAAAATAGACGTCAGGCAATATATGTTAGAGGCAATTAAAAAAAAAAATTATATTAATTACGTGAAAAAAATCATCTATATATATTTATATCCCTATAAAAATGATCTATTTAAAAAAAAGTGTCCATTTTGATTTCATGTTGACTTTAACAGCTAGAAGCTCCATACGATGGAACACAATTCGAGCCACAAATCACAATTTTCTCTCAAAATGAGCCATGAATGTTTTAAGATAATAATAATAATAATAGCAAATGTGATTATACATTCAGCTGTAAGTGTGGAATCTACCAATACAAAGTTTCATAAATTATGGAGTTCCCTTAGGCCAAGAGTAATGTATGAGAGGGCAATCAAATTCCATGCAAAAAATACACATTGACTTGTGGCTATAGTAACAGAGGGTTAAATATATTAAGTCTTTGATTTACTGCATGAAAGCATTAAAAACAGCCCTTTATGTGTCCTTCGTGCTGAGACGCAATGCCCCTGGCCTATAGGGGGAGACACACAAGCAAGTCCCAAGTCCTTTCTACTCACGATCCAGTTACAACAGACTAGCACCAACACGACAAATTAATGATCGACACAGAGCAAAGAAAGAGAGAGAGTTAGAAAAAGACAGGAAGAGGAAGAAAACGATGAGGTGCAGCTCACATACAGCAAACAGCAATAAAACACTGCATCTAAATGGAGATCAAACTTAAAAGGAACAGAAAAACAGGAGAAAAAAAGATCTAAGAAACAGAACTCAATGTCCACAAGAGACTCCAACACACCAAACGGCTAATAAAACAAAGAGAGCATTAGAAAGAGCGACGTCTACAGACAAGATAATGAGAGACAAGGAAAGAAACAGAGATGAGGAGAGAGAAAAAGAGTGTAAAGCAAGGAGTTTGGACTCCTGACGCAAAGCAGAGTTTGCGGATGGAAGCAGCTCCTTTTTTTTTTTTTTTTTGCGTGGGTTGGGAATAGTTACTCGCGAGTCGAAGGTCCTATGGTTCCTGCGATCATCTTTGAGCCCCTCCAGCCTAGAGTGGAGCTTTGGCAATGAACAGAAACAAAAGGGTTTACAACAGACAGAGCAAAGGAGAAGCTTTGGGAGACCGAGAAGAAGAAAAAAAAAGAGTTTTAAAGGCTCTCTGAGACAGCATTCGCTCGGTTTACACACAACAGGCTGAGATGACAATGAATGAGCATTGAGAGGTGAAGAGAGATCTGACTGGATGTCATTCGGTCCTGTTGCTAATGTTTAGTGGGGCATTATGCCGCCAGCCAGGAAGGTAGCACAGGTTAGCGAGGAAGAGGGGTGCGGTGAGGCACAATGTAATTCGGCACAGTTAGTGAAATCACACGCCACATAATGCACTTCGGTTCCAGTGAGATTTTAAAAGACACCGAAAGAAGACAGTGTTGGTGATACTGAGTGTCAGTGTGCTAATGGCCACCAGAGCAGGGCAGAGTTTGTGTTACATTATCGCATTTTAAGTCTGAGTGAATGAGAGTATGTGAACACTTGGAATGAATGAATGAATGAATGTATGAAAACATATGGACAGTTAAACATTAAAATATCAGGGTTACCATAGCCAACATGTTAACAGTAGGGATTAATTAAATATTCTTAATTTAATGCCGTAAAAACATTATCTAATGACATTACGTAGGTTTCAGTTAGTTTCACTTGTTTTCTTTCTTTAAACTGTATTCGGCACAGTTAGTGAAATCACACGCCACATAATGCACTTCGGTTCCAGTGAGATTTTAAAAGACACCGAAAGAAGACAGTGTTGGTGATACTGAGTGTCAGTGTGCTAATGGCCACCAGAGCAGGGCAGAGTTTGTGTTACATTATCGCATTTGAAGTCTGAGTGAATGAGAGTATGTGAACACTTGGAATGAATGAATGAATGAATGTATGAAAACATATGGACAGTTAAACATTAAAATATCAGGGTTACCATAGCCAACATGTTAACAGTAGGGATTAATTAAATATTCTTAATTTAATGCCGTAAAAACATTATCTAATGACATTACGTAGGTTTCAGTTAGTTTCACTTGTTTTCTTTCTTTAAACTGTACTGAATGCATTAAAACAAAATTTTGAAATAAAATAATGTAAAAATGTAAGAATTTATAACTCAAGATTCATTTAATTTATTGAAAGCCCTGTAAATACTTTATGTATAATAATACATTATGATCATTATTTATTAGATTAAAAGTTATTATCTAAATCCATCCAGATTTAACCATAGACCTAGGTTTATCATAGCAAATGAATGGATGATGAAAACATGAAACATTACTGCTAAAATGTATATTAAAATATCTGGCAATAAATATTAATAGTTTATTTAATGCAGTTAATGCATTTACCTAATTGTACATTAAAACGGCTTCATTTGTTTTCTTTCCATAAGAAAAGCAATGAATGCGTCAAAACTGAATGTACTATATTTAAATAAAGTAAAATAAAATAAAATGGAGGCGATCCAAAAGTTTGAGGTCATTCAAGTAAACTAAAAATTCCATAAGATGGTAAAATAGTCCTGTTTATATACTTTGATTATAATAATAGTGAATCTAGAGAATCATAGATTTACATTTACCATAGTAAATAAATTCATAATAATGAAAACACAAAAACTGCTGCTAAAAAGCATATTAAAATATCAGGTCATACATAGCCCATGTTTTAGATACTGAGTTTAATAAAATATTCATAATTTAAAGGGGTGGTTCACTGTTTTTTTTTCTAGGTTTGATTGTGTTTATGGGATGCAGTCTAACGTGTTAATGCTTCGGTTTTTTTTTAAAAACTCATTTTTTCTCACATAATTTACCTTTATTCCACACCGCTCTGTCCCTTCTCTGAGAAACAGGCTGATCTTTTCCTGTTTTTATGAAGCCCCGCCCTCAGAAATAGGCGATGGACTCTGATTGGTTAGCTAGCCCAGTGTGTTGTGATTGGCTAAACCGCCTCTAGTGCGCGTCTAAATGTCCCGCCCCTCACCTCAGCGGCATGTGCTCCGGTTGTATTGTAAACAACGGCGTCTTTAATATCGCTTATCAGTTTGAGCCTGATTAAGAAGCAGAGGATATTATTGAAGAGGATCGCGCAGAACCTGTGCAAGCACGGCTTTTAATGGTAGGCCTATGTTTTTTGTTTGCTGTTGTCTCATACTTTTAGATATGCTGTTATTTGTAAATTCTACTGCTTATGTTAGCTTTTAATATATCGTTTTGTCCTGATTAAAGCTTTAATACAGTATGGCAACTGCACGCGCGTCCATGTTTAATGCTTCTCATAACTATGTGAAAATAAGTGTATAAATGGAACCGAACTGATCTGATGATCTGAATGAGAGAGGGAGGCCGAGCAGGCGACGCGAGGAACAGTATTAAGAACCGCTGTTTTAGAACATTGATTTTGAAACTTGTGAATCTATTAGAATCGTTAGAAGACAGAATCGCGATTCATATATGAAAAGATTTTTACGTGCACCCCTAGTTTTCTCTTCCTCTTCTCTAAAGCAGCGTAGCATGGCCCCAGCCCCCTTTGCTGCCTTTTCCCGAGGGCGGGGTTTATCTGGGTTTGTGATGTCACGAACCCGGGAAGTAACTCGTTGTAGTCTCTACCAGCCGTTTTTGTAGGCATTAAACTGCCAGAATTTTAAAAGACGACATCTCCGTTTGCATTGAACTTTCAGCTTCGTAACTTTGCAGATATTGTTTATGCTCAAACAGCAACATTACACACTAACTAACGTTAAAAAAGTGAAATCGCAATCAACCACCCCTTTAAAACGATTTAAATCAGTTTGTTTTCTTTCCTTAAGAAAAGTACTGAATGCAGTAAAACTGAACACACTTCATAAAAAAAAAAAAAAAATTGTTTTTTCTTAAAAGTCCAGCACTATGTGTAATAAAAAAGACCAATATCATTAGATTTAACTCAACATAAACATGCAAATCTCACACTAGTATGCTGTTAACCAGCCTTTTTTTTTTTTTACCAAGTCCTGTATGTACAGGCAAGGAAAATTATACATCCTTGACATGTTTTATTCTTCCACTCCTTCTATTTGTTCATCTAACCTCCTTTCATCAAACAACAGACAGAATGAGCTCAGAGTGGAGATGAGAGGTAACCAAACCAATGATCACAGGAGGGGTTGAAGGAATGGATGGAGGCAATGAAAGCAATGCAGAGACGTCAGGTCTCTTTAAATCAGAGTTGGACCAAAGAACTCAGTGGACTGAAAACACACGCTCACAAATAGACACGTCCTCGTACACGCAAGGGGTGGGGAACCATGTGTCAGCATACGGGCAGATGAGAGTTAATCCCTGACCAGTGAAACGAAGATGGAGTAATTGGAGAACAGGAATGAATTATTAACAAGTGAGTGTCAGGCCCAATAAGAGGAACTCCGCTCTGTGATTAACCAATCAGAAATGATTGATAAGACAGCATGGAAACTAACAGCTGTAATGCTGGCGAGCCATTTTATTAGCTCTGAAAGAGGGATAGAAAGAAAAAGAGAGAAAGAGGGGAAAAGAGAGGCTCTTTTCCAAAATCTAGCGATCAAAACCATTTTAAGCCATTATAGGCACACTTCCAACATGAAAGCTGCTCCAAAAGGTAGGCTGAATGATTATATAGATCGAACAATCATATTAGTTTAATAAAATAAAAATTAATTGCAATACATTTTGCAGATAACATGATTTATATAAAACTTGCTTACATCTGAAACGTATTATTTTATTTAAAGTTAAAATGCATATTAATATATCAGGTCTTGTTTTTAAATATTAAGATTAACTAAATATTCTTTTTTTTTATTTAACGGTTAATTCACTTAACTAACTGTACAATGCAGTAACACTGAATTAAAATAAAATAAATAAAATAAACCTTAGTTGCATAAAAACAGTAGTATATTAGTAGCATTAAGTAAAATATATTAAGTAAAATAATTCAAATATATTATACTATTATCAAAATAATCTTTTTTTTTATTCACAATTTTTTAAGTAAAGAAAACATGAAACTGAATTAAACTTTAAATATTATATTTAGTTTTATGGATTCACTGTTTTTAAGCGAAGAAAACATTAAAATGAATTAAACTTTACATATAAAATAAAACTGTTAACTGCATTAAATTAAGATTATTTAATAATTATGTTGCCTTCTAAAATAACTTCATTTGGCCAAATTGTAAGAAGAGAGATTGCGGCAATCGCAAAATGCACTGCGACAAACTTTTTGGGGAAAACTTCATTTCAGACTGCAGACAAGTCAAGAAAATGTTTTATTACATGTATATTTAATACCAAAAAGTACTGATACAAATTGTATCTAATCCAAACATTTGATTTTGAGTCGAAACGCTAAGAAGTTAGTCAGTAGTCACTGTAGTTGATAGACAACAAGGCAGCTGACTAGGTTTTGGAACAGAGCTAGAGAGAGAGAGACAGAGATTGTTTAAGACAAGAAGATAAAGCTATAACAAAACAAACTGCCCTGATGCTACATCAGACTGTGGGCCGCAAGCAACACTCTGAGGGAAGACTTTAGTGCATGTTTGTATGTGTGATTGACTGAGTGTTGATTTATGTGAAGATTAGGGGAGAAAGGGATATCTGTTTACCTGGTCCAAGGTAGAGTACCTTGACTTGAGCGTGATGACCTCATCCAGGTGAGCCCTGAACTCTCTCCGTGAGGCCTGGAGGAAGCCACAGGACAGTAACTCACCTGATACAGCCTTCCCCGTCAACAAACACGCACACACTTCACAATATACACTTTCACAAACACACACTCTAAGAATCATCTAACACTGATATGAATAATATGAGGGGGAATCAAGCGAAGTCATAACGGCAAAATAATCCCACTACTACTAGTACTAAGCAACCAAAGAGGAGCAAAGCAGCTGCAGCGTGTCTCTGTGTGTTACGCTGGTCTTTCATCGGATTTCTAAAATCAAAGGAGGTTTCCGTGGATAATGAGCACTTAAAGCTCATTTCTACAACCCCTCCAACTTTGTGAAACTGGAAGTGTTGTAGAAAAGTAGCATTTAATGAGAGACAAAAGTCTTTAGTCCTCGAGGGACAAGAGTGGATTTGGTGGTTATTAAAGCTGCCATAAGCAATTTAGCCATCATGTTAACTTCCGGCACCATCGCCCATCCCTTCAAACACTCTCTCCCAAAAGCCACCCTCCAAGGGTGAATCGGATTTCACATTTCACAAACTCAAAAATTAAAAGGAAAAAAATCATAACAAAAAAGCACCCTCCACCCAACAATTCTCGTTACCGCAATGTAAAAAAATAAATAAATCGAATTTTCGTTACTGTAATGTGAAAAACAAAGATATATTATTTAAATGGTATTACATTATCTATAAAAGTTGTAAAATGAACAGTATTTATGAATCATGATAGCATTTATTGGCTTTAATATATGAAATAAATAAAATAAAATAAAGTTTTAAAGACTATTACAGTAATGAGAATCAGCTGAGAATACAAAAAACAATAATAACGAAATAATAATAACTACATTATTATTACTATTATTAGATAACCTTTTTCTATTTGGTGTTGGGCTGATGGAGTATTTCAAAATATTGCTTACAGCAGCTTTAAATGTTTTGATCAATTATGAAAAATACTGCACGTGTGATGTTTTGCATTTAACGAATGATTGATTCTGTGTCACTTCATCTTTATTAAGGAAAGAAAAGTTCAGAATTCATGAGAAACTAATGAATTGAAGGACACACAAAAAAACACACTCAAACACACAAAACAAACTACAAGGCTTTTTAAGGGGGTAAATAAATGAACCGATGAGACAGACTTGCTTCTCAGGGATGAGTTGTGCATGTGTGAGGTATGTGTGAGCAATGATTGGCAGAGTCTCTGAGAGGGGCGTGGTTAGTCGCAGGGTGATGGACGGCGCTGTGTAAAACATGCTGTACCTCTGTGACACTATAAGTGGATGAACAGGAGGTGAGCCGGGCCTGGTGCAGGGAGAGAGGGAACAGGGAAGAGGAGGGTTAACACTGCAGCCACAAGCAGGGGAAACACATACAAACAGCATTCCCGTCATTATAACGGATCACTGGCAAGTGCTGGCCAAAACAGGGAGAGAATACATTCAGGACACCAGGACGCAGCAAGCCCACTGCCAGTTTGACAGGACACAACTGCACAAGTTTGTCAAGACCTCCAGAGAGAGATTCTTTTCAATCAGAAACATGCACAAAAAAAATAGTTACAGTGATTGCTCACTCCAAAATAAAATAAAATTCTGTCATTATTTACACAATTTCATGCCATTCCAAACGTGTATAATTTTCTTTCTTCCGTAGAAGACAAAAGAAGAAATGTTGAAGAATGTGATGACTACTCTTATCTACATCATTTAGGATGTAGTTTGTAGAGCTACAAAACGAGCAGGGAAAAAAAAATAAACCAACACAATACAATGGGGTCCCAAAAAGCATGGCAATGTATTAATAATTTGTTTGCATGAATTGACCACATTAATTCTCTGCATGTCATGTGCAGGGTTCCGTACAAAAATAAAAAATAAAAATAAACACTGGACATGTTTTCATTTGATAATCCATTCGACTGCAAACAAGGACAGTGGAGGGTAAGATTTTCAGTAAATGACAACAATTTTGTTCTATTAAATTTACATTTAGTCATTCAGCAGATGCTTTTATCCAAAGCGACTTACAAATGAGGACAATAAAAGCAGTCAAAACTAAAAACTAGCAACAATATATAAGTGCAAATGACAAGTCTCGGTTAGCCTAACGCAGTACACGTAGCAAGGTGTATGTATGTGTGTGTGTATATATATATATATATATATATATATATATATATATATACACACACAAAGAAAAACAAGTAGATAGAATAGAAAAAATAGAAATATAATGTTTGTTTGTTTTTTTGTTTTTTTTAAAACAAAAATAAAAAAATAAAAAATAAATTAAAAAAAGAATATAAATATAGATAAAGTAGAATTAAAATAGAATAGAAAGTGTTAGAGTTAGAGGGTCAAATAAAGAAGAACAGATGTGTTTTTAGTCGTTTCTTGAAGATGGGTAAGGACTCAGCTGCTTGGATTGAGTTGGGCAGGCCATTCCACCAGGAGGGAACAGCTAATGAAAAAGTCAGTGCAAGTGATTTTGTGCCTCTTTGAGATGGCACAATAAAGCGCCATTCACTTTCAGAACGCAAGCTTCTAGAGGGCACATAACTCTGAAGTAATGAATTTAGGTAAAGGGGTGCAGAGCCAGTGGTGGTTTTGTGGGCAAACATTAATGCCTTGAATTTAATGCGAGCAGCTACTGGTAGTCAGTGCAAATTGATAAACAGAGGTGTGACATGCGTTCTTTTCGGCTCATTAAAGATTAATCTTGCAGCGGCATTTTGGATTAATTGTAGAGGTTTGATAGAAGTGACTGGAAGACCTGCTAAGAGAGCATTGCAACAGTCCAGCCTGGACAGAACAAGAGCTTGAACAAGGAGTTGTGTTGCATGTTCTGAAAGAAAGGGCCTGATCTTCTTAATGTTGTATAAAGCAAATCTGCAGGACCGAGCAGTTTTAGCAATGTGGTCTGAGAAATTCAGCTTATCATCAATCACAACTCCAAGGTTTCTAGCTGTTTTTGAAGGAGTTATGGTTGATGAGCCTATCTGGATGGTGAAATGTTGATAATTAATCACATAAAACTATTGTATCGCTTTAGAAGACTTGGAACATAACATAAATCCATACGGACCACTTAAATTATACTTTTACTGTGCTTTTGGTCATTTTTGAGCTTGACAACCCAGATTCCAACTTACTAATCAATTTACTACATGCAAAATGGACAGTATATTCTGCAGCATTTCTCCTGTTGCGTTACACTGATAGAAATAAGTCATGTGGGTTTTGAACAATAAGAGGGTGAATAAATGATGGTAGTTTTTTTTTTTTGTATGAACTATCCCTTTAACACCTACATTTATATTTTGAAAGAGGACAAACAATGGAAAACAGGATTTTCCTGGTTTAATCTACCCCACTGACACTACACGAAGCTTCCTTCTCTCCATTTAGAGCAACTAAACTGCTACAAAAATTCAGAAATCGCCATGGTTACGACATCACAACCATGAGCACATTAACATATGATGTGCATTCTGGAACTCAACCCTCTCTGATGAACAACAGTGTGAATTAGGCTGGTATATATCCCATGCACTTAGCTATTCATAACACAAGTCAATTCAATATAGAACTCTTTTAGTATTAATTACAGTAACAAAAACAGCCTGTTTAACCTCGACTGTTTTCGGTGCAAAAACATCAACTTACATTATAAGTAAAACTTTCAGTGTAAGATTGTATAAAAATATAGAATATGGACGCTTTAATAGACTGCTAATGTTGCGGTATGTATCAATACATGTATATGCGAATAAACATGGTTTATATTAACAGAACCTAAAGAATGGCCATGAGATACAGGATGGATCGATGTGTAATTATGAAGATCTAAACCAATGTAAATGGACACACACAACTGAACAAACACACACTTTGTAGAACTAGAATTAGTCAAGACTATAATACACCACTATTTGTCCTTGATGTCTTCCACCTGCCTTTAACCTCACAGAACCATACACACACACACACACACACACACACACACACACACACACACACACTAATGAAAATATTAAATGCAGAGGCACTGCCAGATACAATATGTATCTCTTCCACAACTGTCAGATTCAATGACAGTGCTGTGTAGTAATCGCCACAGCAAGCATAAGGGCCTGTTCTCCCCTTCACCTGATCTTCAATCTCCTCTCCATTCATCAATCGAACAGAGAGAGGAAGTGGGGGTGGAGTGGGCTCAGGGACAAAGGGTCATCGGAACGTCAATGTGCATTTATTACACTTCCAGTCATGGTAAGCCAGGGTATGTCTCTCAAACTAATACACGCAATCTAAACATGTTTGCAGTGTGCGCCTGCTGTGGGGCCCTGATCAGAGAGGGGATCCAACCATGGGGGCCCGAGTCAATGTGATGTTCTGGGGGCCTGGAAACCCTATAGCGGCGCCCCGGTAGCATTTTTAAGTAATTTATGTGTCATACTTTTTCTTTCTGATTATTCATAAGGAATATCTGCCCCATTTTCACTTAGTATGATGCAAGTTACACAAAAGCATACAATACTCACAGAACTTTAAAAATGTCTGGAGAAAAATTTTGGAAACAAAAACATAAAACAAAATAAAAAACAAAATCCAAACAAAAACAAGCAAAAAAGAAAAGAAAACAAAAAAAACAAAACATTATTAACTAGACTGCAGCTTAACTTTTCCCACTATGTTTGTATGCAACAAACCAACATAAAACTATTAAAGGAATCATTCACCCAAAAATAAAAATTCTGTCATCATTTACTCACCCTAAAGTTGTTCAAAACCTGTATGAATTTCTTTCAGCTGTTGAACACAGAAAATAGTTTTGAAGAATGCTGGTAACCAAACAGTTGACGGTGGCCACTGACTTCCATAATATGGAAAGAAAAATACTAGAGATGCACCGATCGATCGGCCAGGGATCAGAATCGGCCGATTTTCCTCATGATCGGCCCAGATCGGTGATCGGCAGATCAGTCTCACTTCTTTCCGATTTCGAGCCGATCCGTTTTGTTACCAGTGGCACAGGCAATAACATCAGCCGTGCATTCTCACTCTCTTCTCTCCGACGACCCCTTCTCTCACACACACACACACGTCTCATTCGCTCCGGTTAAATAGTGCTTGTATTACGCATTATTTTAGTCATTCCCGCAGGTTTCGCGCTTATACCAAACACGCGCGCACCACCAGATCTATATTAGTGGAGCGCACAAGCCACGCTCAGTCTCAAACAGCTTGTGAGCCACAAATACCAAAATGAGTGGCTAACTGCTCTAAAACGTTCAAATACATAAAAAATTATGTCAAAATGCCCCTTTCGGCGAGTATCCAGTTAAACACAGTCAGTTTTGGAACATTAAATAGTTGAGAAAGAGAACGCATGTTGTTTAACAGTATATTGGGTCCGTGGATAAACTCTTAAAGGTACCGCAGTCCAATATTTATGAAAATTATACGTTTATAACTTTAATGGTAAGCATTAATCTGTATTAAATTTTTTACAATGAAGGCTACAGAAATGATAGTAATTAAATGTAAAATAACACTGGATGTGTTATTTTACATTTGATTACTTTAATGTCTGTAGTATTTCTTAACTGAATAAAAGCTTAACCTGGAAAACTTAGTTTCATAGCTCTCTTTATTCTATAGCATTTATTTGTGCTGTTGTTTGCCATTTTTTTTATTTGTTCTTATTTTATTACTGACTTTTTACTTTTTATGAAAATAAAACTTTGCGTTGAAGAAGAGTAGATTTTTGTTTGTATATGCTGTCAATTATAGTTCTTAGAAAGAAAATTGGAATTGGCAAAAATCGGTATCGGCAGATCACACTAACAAAAAAAATCGGAAATCGGAATCGGCCAAGAAAAACGCAATCGGTGCATCTCTAAAAAATACTGTGGAAGTCAATGGCTACTGTCAACTGTTTGGTTACACGCATTCTTCAAAATATCTTCTTTTGTGATAAGCAGAAGAAAGAAACTCGTACACTTTGGAACAAGTGGAGAGTGAATGATTTTTCATTTTTGGGTGAACTATCCCTTTAAAAGTCATAATCAATCATAATGATGTTATTTTTACCCTAAATATCCTGAATTGTTTAGTATCCGAATAGAAAAAAAATGGACCTGGCCCCCAAAAACAACTGCAGTATGATATTTCCTTCTATTATCGAATGTGTTAATAGAGAAACACTGTAGGTGTAAGATGTGACTGTAATTTAGTATAAAAACAGTTGTTTTATTATAGTTTCTCCGTATCTGTCCATTTTCTGAAAGCCCCTCCAGGCGGTATCCTTAGCCAACCCTACCCCGCAAGCACACACCAGTTAAACACACCACACACTCGCCTCAGTGAACACACAACACACACACTGTCCCTCCGAGCATCCACACAACTCCAGCCACTGAAGCATAGACTGAAGCATCATTCTGCTTTCTTATCTTGTCTTATTATTTATCAAACACATGGTGGGAATCACCAGTGATCAAGTGGTATGATCCTATCATGATACCAGTGTCACAAAGCGCTATATACAGCTGTTCTTATCATATGTGACACTGTGGGTCACTCTACAGTAAGTGTTACACAGTGCATCTAAAGATTAAGATCTATTAATTTGTTTACATGTCAGACACTAAATATTCTAGCAGAGAGATGCCATGTTTTGACATAAAAAAAACATTTTATATTATTAAATTATATTACATTATATTAGAATTTATATTCAAATGTGTTATAAAACTACTCGTATCTCTATATAAAACTGCACTGTGTAAAACAGCAGAGAGATGGCATGTTTTGCTTAATAATAAAAATATAAAATCTGAAATGTTATTATGTATTATATTATACTGTATTATATTATATTTCAATTTGAGCAATTACAGTGTATTGGTACTATATTATCTAATTCATGAAATTTATGTTTCACATATGCCAGACTTAATATTCTAGGCATGTTTTGCTTAATAAATTCACTTTTTATTATATTATATTATTTTATAATGTAGTTTTTTATATCAATTAAAGCCATAACATTGTATTGAAATTATATTATAGAATACATGAAATGTCTGTTGTAAAACTCCTGAGAACATTGTATCCCCATAATGAAAATTTGAAAGTGTGTAAAATTACACAGAACCCCCTCTACACAAACACACACTATGGACACGAGTGCACATGCACAACACACAAACGTGCACTTGCACAACATGCAACACCCAAATAATAAGCTACAGAATGAGACAAATGTGAATGCACAAGTCATAAACAAAACATCATGATTCTCCCTGTAAACTACATCAACCACATCTCCAAACAGTGGCACCTAATGGAGCCTCCATTCAGAAAAGCCACAGTAACGTGTCCTGTACCACTACATCAGACCACTGCAGCTGTTATGAAACCAAGTGGCTGCTCCGTACGCCGTAGATCATGCACCCTGAAATCCTCCTGCCCCACCGATCCCCCCTGGAGTTAATCTGGAGCCCTACCGACCTACACTACCTCTGTAAAACAAAACACTACCCTACCGACCTACCGACCTCTGTAAAACAAAACAGAGTGATGCATCAGAGTGGAGAAAGACGGCGCTTACCATGCTTGATCCCGACACACAGAAGAATGCCGCACGTCTACCATGCACACACTGACATGCACACACACACTACACGCATGAAGCCAGAGAGAGTGTAGGAGGGGAGAAAGAGGGGGAGTGAGACAGCATGCAAAGCGGAGGATGAGTAAAAACCACTGGGATCTAAATTTGGAGGAAGTTCAACCACAGATTTGAGGGATAAACGGCGTAATGGGGTTGATGGCTATGTGTTTTCTGAAATCAGATCGGCTCAGGCAAAGCATATGAGTGGGTAAAGAGAGGGAGAGAGAGAGTGTAGAAACTTATTATGCACTATTATCTCTGCATTTAGCATGCATGGAGAGCTCACAGCCAAACAGTGTCTTATGTAACAGCTGGACGTTGTGCTGAGGGAATGCAGTGAGCATGTGTGTGTGTGTGTGTTGCCTCTGGTCATCTTGGATGATGTATGCTAGGGAATGGTTTTTTAATCACACTCTCTTTTTACACTGCAAACAAATCCAATTTTGTTTCACATGCGATATTTGGGCCTGATTGTTATTTTGATGAAATGTGATTCGTTTGTTCAGATGGTCAAGATTTAGTATTTAGCATCATTTTAGCGTTAGCATGATTTTAAAAGTCTTTCTCATAGAACAAGCTGTCAGCATGGAAAGAGAGGAAGAAAAACTGGAATTTAGCCTCTGCCGTCTACCACGCCATTTTGCTGACCAGAACTTAAGTGACATTTTACGCATTCATGCATATATTTGTCCAGAACTGCTGATTCGTTCACTAAATAGTGAATATCACATAGTTTGTTATGTAAGAGTGAACAAAAATAAATGTATTTAGATACAGTTCCAGACAATATTGCGCACAATATGTATGACGTTACACACATAGTTAAAAAAAAATTTGGGGTTGGAACATTTATTTTAAAATGTAATTTATTTATTTGTATTCATTTACTCCAGTCTTCAGTGTCACATGAACCTTTAGATATCATTCTAATATACCGATTTGGTGCTGAAGAAACATTTATTCTTAACAATGTTGTTCACAGCTGCTTAATATATATATATATTTTTTAACATCGACATGAGATCTAATCTGACAGTTCAGACTTTGGATTTATTTATTTATGTATTTATTTATTTATATTTTATCATTTTTTTTCAGACAACAAGAAAACTAATTGCAACAAAGCCTAAGAACACTCTCCCATCTCTCACTTTATGTTAATTTACTGACTCTTTCTCCGCTAAGGCCACTTCCACTGGTGTTCACAGGTGAAGCATTGGCCCCTAAGCCCCTAACTAACACTTGATTGGCACCTCAAGTGCCTATCTTGGAAAATTACTAGTTATGAGAATTCAAATCCAGTATGTATTGTATACACAGTATATGCATTTCCTATACAGTTTAACTGCAAGATTTAAATAGCTTGAATTATTTTTTAAACAAGGTAGCGAACGATCTTTTCTAAGATTGAGTTGTGACATTTTGAATTTAAAATAATTACAGTTAAATGTATTTTTAAAAAATGAAAAAAGAAAAAAATAGGTGCATGGATGAATCGTTTACAATAAGATCTAAATCATGCATTAAGGAAACAGATTTTCATTTCAACTTTAAAATGCCATTTTCAAGAGCATATAAATTTGGCTCTTTTTATGTGGGCCCCACCACAGTGTCTCACACACACACACACACACACAATATTCTCCACACATTTGTGAACCTGCAATGCCTATTTTTTTCAGGTCTGTGAATTCCCAGACGCTCAGTGTGATATGTGCACCGCTCAACAGCGCACACACACACACAATCTCAGCATGTTCTTTACTGTATGTAGCCTCTAACTGTTAAGTGCCACCCAACAAAAAAACAGCAGTCAGCAGAATTAAAACCCAGCCTGAGGTCAAAGCTGAAGCTTAAAGCACTTTGCTGGAATTCTGCTTATCACAGGCATTTCACATACATCCGAAAAAAGACACGATAAAAAAAGGGCTAAACATTTCCATTATATACTTCAAGTACCCTGCGGTATTCAACTTTCCAAAGTCTGACACAAAGACATACAAAAACTCTGTTAAAGGAAAACACAGTTGTAGTACACACTGTGTTCACTAGAGGGAGACAAAAAAGCACCACTAATCACTTATTCGCAGCATGTTGACAGATTTCACACACACACACACACACACACACAGGTTTACTTTTGTGAAACGTGGGGACATCCCATAGGCGTAATGTTTTTTATACTGTACAGACCGTATATTCTATTGCCCTACACCGACCCTACCCCTAAACCTACCCCTCACAGGAAACTTTGTGCTGTTTCAGATTTTCAATTCATTCCATTCTGTGTGATTTATAAGCGTTTTGAAAAGTGGGGACATGGGGTAATGTCCTGAAAAGTCACCTTCTCCTTGTAATACCTATGTCACACCTTTGTCATTATACAAATTTATAACCTCATTTGTCACAAAAACGCGCACACACACACACACACACACACACACACACATGACGTGTGCACTCACCGTCAACTAAACGAGCATACGATTGGCCCTGTGCACTTAATGTGTTCTTTTGACTTTGTTTTTGTCTGTCAATGATGTCCACAAAAGTGTAGGGTGTCACGCCTGTCATTTTGTGATTCAAACTGTACTATTAAACAGTCTAAAATGGATTCTGTCACCAAAGTGCGCAAAGACAGAGGATGCCATTTTTGACACGGCCAGCATCGTCAGGGCCACAACAGCAAAAACACACATTTATACCATGACATTCCCCCCCCAAAAAAAAAGTGAATTCCCAGACGCTCAGTGTGATATGTGCACCGCTCAACACCGCACACACACACACAATCTCAGCATGTTCTTTACTGTATGTAGCCTCTAACTGTTAAGTGCCACCCAACACCCTTGTTTAGCAACTAAAGCCAAACTGCCAGACACTTGTCAAAAAAACAGCAGTCAGCAGAATTAAAACCCAGCCTGAGGTCAAAGCTGAAGCTTAAAGCACTTTGCTGGAATTCTGCTTATCACAGGCATTTCACATACATCCGAAAAAAGACACGATAAAAAAAGGGCTAAACATTTCCATTATATACTTCAAGTACCCTGCGGTATTCAACTTTCCAAAGTCTGACACAAAGACATACAAAAACTCTGTTAAAGGAAAACACAGTTGTAGTACACACTGTGTTCACTAGAGGGAGACAAAAAAGCACCACTAATCACTTATTCGCAGCATGTTGACAGATTTCACACACACAGGTTTACTTTTGTGAAACGTGGGGACATCCCATAGGCGTAATGTTTTTTATACTGTACAGACCGTATATTCTATTGCCCTACACCGACCCTACCCCTAAACCTACCCCTCACAGGAAACTTTGTGCTGTTTCAGATTTTCAATTCATTCCATTCTGTGTGATTTATAAGCATTTTGAAAAGTGGGGACATGGGGTAATGTCCTGAAAAGTCACCTTCTCCTTGTAATACCTATGTCACACCTTTGTCATTATACAAATTTATAACCTCATTTGTCACAAAAACGCGCACACACACACACACACACACACACACACACATGACGTGTGCACTCACCGTCAACTAAACGAGCATACGATTGGCCCTGTGCACTTAATGTGTTCTTTTGACTTTGTTTTTGTCTGTCAATGATGTCCACAAAAGTGTAGGGTGTCACGCCTGTCATTTTGTGATTCAAACTGTACTATTAAACAGTCTAAAATGGATTCTGTCACCAAAGTGCGCAAAAACAGAGGATGCCATTTTTGACACGGCCAGCATCGTCAGGGCCACAACAGCAAAAACACACATTTATACCATGACATTCCCCCCCCAAAAAAAAACACTGAGGAAACAATTGAGAAAGAGTTGAAATCGAAGTATCTTACTGTCACACACTCAACAACAAAATGTAACTTGTTATAAACAGCACAAAAGAATGATTCTGTGAAACAACTCGGTGGGCTACACCAACAGCACTTTTCAGTCAAAAGTTGAGATGAAAGTGTATGTATGACAATGTATGAAGTGACTAAATACTAAATGGCTGACAGAATGTGAGTAAACTAACTGTTGCAAAAGTAACACCCAAAACAGCCCCCGAACACCTTAAAGAAAATAATGAATTAATGTTATGAATTAAAAGGCCCTCGCAATGTTCATTTAATCACCAATGGATCTAAAACAACAAACTGTTAAATGCTACAGGAGGAAAATCAAAATGGCCAAACTTAAAATTCAGCCAGTGAAGAGTTCCCGCCTCTCCTCTCACACGACCCAATGAGCAGAGTCACTGCTGTCTGGAATGCAAAGCAGTGTCAAGCAGCCAATGAGGCGGCAGCAGATGAGGATCCAGCCATGGAGGATACGGAGTGCATGATGGAAAAGAAAGCTGAGGGGAGAAGGAATGGTGTGAATAAAGGGGAAAGGGGTGGAGTCTTACTTTGGGGGTGGGGCAGGAGGCAGTGGAGAGGCGGGACTGCTGAGCACAAGGAGACTCCGAGGGCGTGGAGCTGAGAGAGGCGGTGTCCCGCGGCAACACCTGCACGCCTCGTGAAATGATGGACTCTGGTATCTGTTAATAGAAGACAGGGACAGTCAAATTCAGTTAAAAACTGGCAATATTCAGTATTTTTACTTACAGTGCAGTTCAAAAGATTGGAGTCAGTAAGAGTGTTTTTTTCTAAGAAGTGTATACCTTTATTTAGCAAGAATACATTAAAAGCTGAAAAGTAACAGTAAATGAATTTATAATGTTACAAAAGATTTGTATTTCAAATAAATGCTGTACTTTTGAACGTTGTATTCTTCAAAGAATCCTCAAAAATATATCACTGTTTCCACAGAAATATTCAGCAGTACAACGGTTTTCTACATTGATAATAATAAGAAATGTTTCTTGAGCATTAAATCAGCATATTAGAAGGATTTCTGAAGGATCTTGTGACACTGAAGACATCACAGGAATAAATTACATTTTAAAATGTTTTAAAATGGAAAACATTTTTCAAATTGCAATAATATTTCACAATATTATTGTTTTTATTGCATTTTTATCAAATAAATAGAATTAGAATT
This sequence comes from Sinocyclocheilus grahami, assembly GCF_001515645.1. NCBI lineage: Eukaryota > Metazoa > Chordata > Actinopteri > Cypriniformes > Cyprinidae > Sinocyclocheilus > Sinocyclocheilus grahami. The sequence continues at coordinate 915,516 of NW_015505647.1, forward strand.
CATAGAATTTATAGTTATAATAATTCTAGAATAGTTATTTTAATAATTCTATAATATGATAATATTTCATCACGTTCGATCACGTACACATATACATATTTATAAATATTTTTTTTTTTATTTATTCAAAGAAATCAAACCCCTAATATGTAAAAACACTCATTACCATATGACTGCCATACAGGTACAGTATGTGTTGGCTGACATGTTGTAAAGCATTAGCCAATCATAACACAGCATATTTACTAGGGGTGCTCCAATCAGAATTTGAGGCCGATCACAGAAAGCAGTATCTGCCAATACCGATACCGATCTTTTAAAGCCTTCTTTTTATCATTTATAACTATTTATATTGATACTCCAATCAGGATTTTTTAAAATGTATTCAGGGCCTGAATTTCATTTTTGAAAATGGGGGGAATTCCCCTCTTAGGTGACTCTTGTGAGAGGAGAAGCAGCTTTCACACAGGAGTCCACTACTGATCTGTGGCTGATTACCACAAACACAACATTTATCCATTATTTTGATTTCAAGTCCAAACATTGTCAGTTCTTTTTTTACACAGTACAGTAATACAATCTTTCACAGACATGTTTAAACACAAAAAATATAAGCAACACATTATTCAATGCTTTTTACTTCTAGATTTATATATTAAATTGCTCAAGCAAGAGGCAAAACATTTAAACTACTTTTCTTACGTTATCACAAACTTACCATTGACAGAAATAGTCAGCTCTCCTGCCTTTCCTTTTGCATTGAAATCTTTACTACAAGCAATCCTGCAGTTCATAAAGAACTTCGTTTTTCTACCTCCACGAGTGCCATTATTGCCTTGTTTATCTAAAAGTGCTCTTTCCCTTTAAACCTAGCCAAAAAGCCATATGTGTTGACTGTGAAACACAGTAGACTTTAACAATATGCATTTATGGTGTAATTACTACATTTTCGTGTCAATCCATGTTCATATTTACTGCAAAAAATGCGCTGTTACTTTAATTCAGCGCTTGCAGCGCAGCAAAAATAGATTCAGTGTGGAATTAATCTCTGCTCTGCTGCAGACGCACCACTCCTGGAACGCACTGCCGGACCGCAGCCGTGTGCAGTGTGAACGCTTTATTAATCCGTTAACATGAGCGTGGAAAAAATACGCACCACATTCGCACTGCAAACGGAGTAATGTGAACCTGGCATTATGTGCGTGCGCTGCGAGTGCGAGTGTGCATGAGCAATGGTTAAACACTGGCAAGAATTAAAAAGTAATGCAATTTATAAATTTTTGTGACGATGTGACACTGCCTCGACTGTGCAAGTGACAATTCCTGTGTCAACTGTGCAGCTCGCTTATATATAGACGCGATGGTGATTTGAAGACATTTGCGTATTTTGAGAGAGAGAGAGCGCGCGCGCTGAATCACTCAAGCTGTTTGTGAAATTACATCTCACACAAGGTTTTCAAATTACTTATAGACGCGATGGTGATTTGAAGACATTTGCGTATTTTGAGAGAGAGAGAGCGCGCGCGCTGAATCACTCAAGCTGTTTGTGAAATTACATCTCACACAAGGTTTTCAAATTACTTTATAAGTAATTACTTACTTACAAATTACTTTACCTCACCTTCAGCATTATAATTATTTCACCCGCGCCGGACAGAGACTGAGACGGTGACGCTGCATGTCGTGCCAACCTTCTCACGGCAGGCACGTCATCAGCTTGAGATCGGTTTTTTGAGATCAGCCTTTTTAGAGACCGCTGATCAATCATCCCAAAGCGATTATCGGCCGATAGTGATCGGTAGCCGATCAATCGGAGCACCCCTAATATTTACATTTAGAACTCTCAAAGGTACAACAGCATCAAAGAGGGGGATGGTAAATAATCATGTAACACTACATTAACCTTGACTAACATGGATTTTTGCCTACTACAGAAGCAGTACAGCCCACACAATGTCGACAGAAAGTATCAATGAACCTCCACAGACAAATATTTGAAACACCATTATCTATACAGAGTGATATTTGTTACTGTATTCAGACTGAGACTCGCTGCCTTTGATCCAGCAGGCGAGTCTTCGTGCAGTAACAAACGGCAGCTATGCTATCTGGGAGAACTGTGGTGGGAATAAGCGGGACTCTGATGGGCAGAAAGGCGAAAAGCGCAGGGATCGTCCACAAGAACGCTGGGGCTTAACGGAGCACTAATTAACACTGAGGCTAAATCAAGGCCTCACAGGAAAGAGCAGCTCCACAAGCGCTTTAATTACCCAGCACAGAAGCGAACCCTGCGCTAATAATAGCACTCGACTCAACCTCTGTCTTCCCCTGAGACTCGAGCTACGAGCGCTCCCTGTGGAGAACACGGTAATGCCAACCTGCGTGACCCCATTATAATTACTATATAAAGACAGCTAATACAGGATATATACTCAATCCTCTGCTATCAGGGGGAAAAAAACTTTACAAGACCTGGCATGGCTGAACAACAAGACAAATATTGCTTGCTAGAGAATAAACGGATACAACGCACAATAGAAAGCTATAGAAAGAAAGTAAGTCTCGCTCGTCCGTGTTGTGGGTGGTTGCCAGGACCTGGACCTGGAGGTGCCAAGTCTATGATATTTTGGCCACTATATATATAGCTTTAAAGTAGTGTTACTTACTGGCAAAGTCAAACAAAACTAGACCTGGAGGTGCCAAGTCTATGATATTTTGGCCACTATATATATAGCTTTAAAGTATAATCATTTTGTGTAATATTCAGAATAATGAAGATTATGATTTAATTTTTCTTTAAATAAAATTTTACATTTTTAGACGCAAAGACGCGTTCTGACATTTAATTTCTCTGATTGGTTGGTTTTGAAACTGGATGTTCAAAAGGGCCAATGGAATGGCAGGAGAGGTGAATGTGGATGGAAAAGTGGGTGTGGCTTACCGTATCGCTGCAGGAGCAGGTGAAATGGGAGGGAATGGAGGTAGAAGGGATGAAGCCACTCAAGGGCTGCCCACCTTTCGCCATGACAACGGCATGGCTTGGATGAGACATCATGCTCTGATGATGAACATGAGATGCATAAACATGACAAGAGACTTAACACGTGCACACCCATAACACTAAAGATGATTTAATGGAACATCAAGGGCAAGAGACAATGAAAGAGCGCCTTAAAGGGGCAGAGTATTATTTTTTCAATGTCAAAATACTTTCTCCTATTCCAGTTTAGATTGGGAAACATGAAATCACATTACTACTACTACTACTACTATTATTATTATTAAGAATGACGCTCACCTTTGCAGCAATGGCAGCTGCTGTGATGTGAGAGGAGCCACTGTCCTCTGTGGACGCCACACCACTGTCCTTCTTCTCCTCATCCTCTTCCTCACACTGCACACCCTTGTCTTCTGTCTGCTTGTGTGGGCTGGTGGTGGGTGGAGGGGAGAGGGGCGGTGGAGGGGACGGCAGGTCCTCTAGAGCGTCGTGTACCTCCTTCACCCTCACTATGGCGTCCCGCAGCAGGTCGATGGCGTGCGGTAGAGCAGGCAGGATGAATTGGAAGCACTCCTGAGAAAAGACAGAGATGCAGATGATAGAATGAAGCAGTGAAACAATCTTTTAGACATGTTCAAGCTCAACTCTACAGAGAAAAAATCATGACAAGCTCAGAGAAAATTATGCTTATATTTATTATGAGTATCACATTGTTAGCTTAGTAACATGCTGCCTTAAATGGCAGTTATTACTAGCCAGTAGGCAGCTTTTTTTATTCATGGAAAAGAGCCAGTAAAGGCCCGTTCACACCAAGAACGATAACTATAAAGATAACTACTGTATAAAGATAACTACTGTATATTAGCGTCCACACCAGCGGACGATATCATCTGTTTATTCCAAGCGCACACTCGTCTGCCGCTTTAAATTCTCGAGCTTGTTATAGCAGGATTGATTCTGATTGGCTGTCAATGTTTTTATCGTTCCATCAGCTGAAAAAAATTGTTCTGAAAATGATTCTAACGATATCGTTTCTCTGTGCCTTTATCGTTATAGCTGTGGTGTGGACTCTGCTATGCTTTAATATTTAGAACGATTTTTAGAACTATATCTTTATCGTTATCTTTATAGTTATCGTCCTTGGTGTGAACAGGTCTTAACTCTCAGTAACAAAACATCAAAAAGCAGATAGCATATATTAATAATTTACATAAATAGATACACTTAGATAAATAAAATTACTAGAATATACAATTTAGATAAATAGAATTAAGATTAAAAATGCTAATTTGCTAAAAGAAATGATTTCATCCTGTTATTATTTTGTGTGATGCAGTATAATGAATAAAAAATAATCTTAAAACAATTACAAAAATAAAATTTCATGATGTAATGAAATTACATGATGTTAAATACAAATGTTATAGTTTGTTTTTCTAAAAATTACATTATTTTTAAAATTATATGTTATAAAAAAAACAGCACACAAGCGAACATAAATGCCTGACTGAAGTAGTATTTGTATCCATTTTATACAATATTTAACACATTCTGGTGCTTAAATAATATCTAATCTGAGCTAATCCTTCAAGATTTGAACAGTGGAATTACAAAAAAACGAATTAATCTGTTGTATCTCAACATTCGCTAGCTCCTAAAGCTTCGAGTGTACCGTTTAGCAGTAATGTTTACGGCGTAAATCCCTCTTGTTCTCCTCCAATGTAACAGGCTACTATCTATCCGAATTCCCTAATAGGATGGCATACAGGCCAACCTATTGACACTAACTTAATGGAATTTCTAATACAGTTGAACAGCCTCCATTTTGAGGGGCTAAAGTCCGATAAGGACACAGCGTGTGAACTTAACACAGGAGGCCAAACTCGACTGTTCTTAAACTGCATTTCTTAAGTACTTCTGACAAGAGACATTAATAATAATGAAGGGAAGGAAAGGACAGCACAGCAGCGGGGATGGAGACCGGTCCAGGGAGCGTTGATGCGGTGGAGTGTTCCCCCCCCCCGCAGGTCTGATGTGGTTGCATCTCTCCGTTTTGGTGACTCAGAGTTAAAACGAAGATTAATGTGTGGAGACATCAGCAGTCCATAGGCTACTTCATGTCCTCTTGGTGCATGTAGGGATGGTCTATTTTTGTCTTCCCGGTGCAAGGTGAGGCACATGTGTGTGCGCTGACCCTCCAGATCAGAGCACGCTCCTCTGTAGAAATAATGGCACCTGAGCTCAAAGAAAGAGTAATGGGCAACTCAGACATGCTGACCAGACAGGAACATGCCAGTATGTGATGTGAAGTCACATCACTGTAAAAGCAGATGGACACATTTCATGTCCAGTTTCCTCGAGACAACAGTAGAAATTCCTACAATGTAGCCCTTTTTCAGAGCTAAGACATTACAAAACAACTGGACACCAACACAGTGTCCTAACTGTGCTTGACTTCATAAAGCAAAGCAAAATACTTTTTTTTTGTTGCTTGGTTTCTATTTTGTGTGCTCAACAGATCAAAGAGCAATGCATCTAATGAACATAACGTAAGATGTACCATTGATGTGGGTTCCAATCTAAAACATACAGCTGTTTCTTCAACTTCGGGCAACTTTTTGGCTTTTTGTCACATTAAAGCTGTTTTGGAGACTTCTTACATTTTTTACAACAAAAAAAAGAAACAAAAATCCATTATAAAAACATAAATGATAATGATAATCTAAATAAAGAGTGAAAATAATCTTACACTTTTATAATTTAGTATGAAAATGATTTCTATTGACTTTTTCAAAGATTGCTACTGTCCCACTTTTTGATTTGAGGCAAAAAAAAATGTTTTAGAAAATCAGGCAAAAAGACAAAAGTAAAAGACTATGTACTTGACAGCTTTAAAGAGGAAAAGAACAAAAAGCATTATGAATGGCAATCAAATTACAAACATAAATATAGAAACATTTTAAGTTGTTTATTTCAAAATATGCATACTGTATATAACAGAGCACTGAGAGACTGACTATTACGTCATTCACAGTGTTTCATGGGAGTGGGCACTAAAGTGTTGTTTTGCCGTGATTTTCTCACCACAATTCTTTTATTGGTGTAGATTTTTCTTTTGTAATCATGGGTAATGTAATTTTTAACCTGGAATTCTGCTGTTAAACACAATTATTTATAAAATAAGTTGAAATAATGTGAATTAATGACTTTAACAAAAGCATATACCATTTTTAACAACGAAGACAGTAGGTCTGTCTTTAAAATTTAAGTTACAATCCCCTATGGAGAAAATAAATGGGATTTTTACTTCCACTACCTGAATGTTGAACTTAAAAAATCTTTCAAAAGTTAATTGAAATATGAGACATGGGAAATATGGGAGAAAACAAAAATCTAATTAGATATTGTGTAATTTCCAATTAAGCTATAATTTTGTCAAATTAAATTGGGAAAACGTGATTTACTTGTGTGTACTTAGGATACATAAAATGCTAGCTACATCAGCTAAATTTAAGCAAGACAAAAGGGTCGACCATTTTATTCATTTATTTATTTGTCACAAAATTCTGCTAAACCCTGTGCATCGTTATAGATATGGTTGAAATATTCAGGACTTTCAGAAAGTGCCCAAGGTTAAAGAAACACCCATTATGTCTATTTTAGCAATTCATGGCCCTTTGACAATTGTGTTTGTGTGTTTCCAGGTGACATTCTAGTGCAAACTGAAACACTGCGAACACACATCTCGTTTTCTCAGATGTGCTGAGGTCTGTGGTCCTTCCCCATTTCAAATTCATTCAGTATTTACTTAAAGGTGACATATTATGCCCCTTTTTACAATATGTAATATAAGTCTATGGTGTCCCCAGAATGTGTCTGTGAAGTTTCAGCTCAAAATACTCCACAGATTATTTATTATATAATTTTTAAAAATGGCTATTTTGAGTGGAAGCAGAAACACGCTGTTTTTCGGGCCCATGTCTTTAAATGCAAATGAGCTGCTGCTCCCCGCCCCCTTTTCCAGAAATGAGCTGTGCCTTTACAGCTTGTATCTGCTAAAAAAACATCTGTTTTGGTTCTGATTATCATGTTTATCACGCTGAAATCGTGCGTTTTAAACCATATGATATACGGTTTTCTGAGCGCACACATCCGAAGCACACGTACAGAAAGCGGCTGTCACAGCATGTGAGCACTAAACTAAGTTCGCCATGGTGTTAGAGCTGGTAGTCACTTGTGAAATCAAATGACAGCGCCGTGGGTGTAAACTTACAGATTAAGGGGCGGTAATATTATAATGAGATCCCTTTGCCACGTCACCAAGGGAGCGAAATCTGACGCGCTCTTTTTCTCAGACGCTTGCAGAAAAAGGCTTACCAAAACAGAGTTACTGGGTTAATCTTTTTCACGTTTCCTTGGTTGGTAGATGCACCGGGGACCTGATTATAGCACTTAAAACCTGGAAATGTCAGATTTTCATGATGTGTCACCTTTAAATGTTAACAATCTGCCCGTTTCAAAACTCTCGCTGAGAACAGCAGCGATCTAAAGGTTTTGCAGAATCTCTGTGGATCAGAGTCTCCCAAACCTGTGGCATTGTGACCTGGGTCTGTCATCTTTTTAAAAGCAAGAAGGGCAAACTCAGTCCAGAAGCAGAGTCGCTGTCATAGAGGAGGAGCCATGGCTGTGAGGAGGCTGCTTTAATAGGTCGTGGATGTGGGATGGAGGGATGCTTTTATTTACGAAGGGAGAGGGGGAGTGCTGTAGCTGAGCTGGACCGAGCATAAAGGGGTTCTTCAAAGTTAAATCCCCTTATCGGCTCGGCTTCTGGACTTCAACGCAGCAGTGACAGCGCAGTGCTCCTTGGCTGGGGCTGATGGGTAATGGAGATTAATACCACGGCCCTATCAGCAGAGCTCCACGGGAAGGAGCTGTAATAGGATTGGCCACAATCTTAACACGGAAAACGAGGGTGAACGTATATGTGAGAGGTGAAGGAAGGGGAGGGGCGTGTCCTCATGTTAAACTTATTGTCATTGTTTATTCATCCTCATGTTGTTCTAAAATAAATAAATGGAACAGAAAAATATTTTTTATTTGATTTAATCAGCGCATTTATCATTTGGGTGTGAAAAAAAATCCTGAAATATGTATTTATATTTATACTGTAATTTATATGTAATAAGAATCTGAATAATTGGAATTATAAATTAAATAAAAAATTACATTAAAAATATCTCTTTTGTGTTTCATGTAAATATATATATATATATATATATATATACAGTGGGTACGGAAAGTATTCAGACCCCCTTAAATTTTTCACTCTTTGTTATATTGCAGCCATTTGCTAAAATCATTTAAGTTAATTTTTTTTCCTCATTAATGTACACACAGCACCCCATATTGACAGAAAAACACAGAATTGTTGACATTTTTGCAGATTTATTAAAAAAGAAAAACTGAAATATCACATGGTACTAAGTATTCAGACCCTTTGCTGTGACACTCAAATATTTAACTCAGGTGCTGTCCATTTCTTCTGAGCATCCTTGAGATGGTTCTACACCTTCATTTGAGTCCAGCTGTGTGTGATTATACTGATTGGACTTGATTAGGAAAGCCACACACCTGTCTATATAAAACCTTACAGCTCACAGTGCATGTCAGAGCAAATGAGAATCATGAGGTCAAAGGAACTGCCTGAAGAGCTCAGAGACAGAATTGTGGCAAGGCACAGATCTGGCCAAGGTTACAAAAAAAATTCTGCTGCACTTAAGGTTCCTAAGAGCACAGTGGCCTCCATAATCCTTAAATGGAAGACATTTGGGACGACCAGAACCCTTCCTAGAGCTGGCCATCCGGCCAAACTGAGCTATCGGGGGAGAAGAGCCTTGATGAGAGAGCTGTCCACGAACGTTTACCATCCAACCTGACAGAACTGGAGAGGATCTGCAAGGAGGAATGGCAGAGGATCCCCAAATCCAGGTGTGAAAAACTTGTTGCATCTTTCCCAAAAAGACTCATGGCTGTATTAGATCAAAAGGGTGCTTCTACTAAATACTGAGCAAAGGGTCTGAATACTTAGGACCATGTGATATTTCAGTTTTTCTTTTTTAAGAAATCTGCAAAAATGTCAACAATTCTGTGTTTTTCTGTCAATATGGGGTGCTGTGTGTACATTAATGAGGGGGGAAAATTAACTTAAATGATTTTAGCAAATGGCTGCAATATAACAGAGAGTGAAAAATTTAAGGGGGTCTGAATACTTTCCGTACCCACTGTATATACACACACATATACACATGAAACAAAATATTTTTTTTGAATTTTTTTATTAATTTATAATTCTAATTATTAAAATTATAATTTGCTTAATTCATAGATGACAGAGTAGAAATAAATAAAAATTTATAAACAATATAAAAGTAATATGTGTGTGTGTGTGAGATAGATAGATATATAGATGGATAGATGGATGATAGGAAATACATGATTAAATGATAGGATGTTTTTGGATGAGTGATTCCTTTAACATTTTGTGATTTAAGGTTGTACTTTGTTCTGACGTTATAAAATAAGTTATTAAAATCAATAAAAACAACAACAAAAAATGTTGGTGACTACAGTACATACATATGATATACTTTGTGGTAAGTTCAGAATAATTGAAGACGAGGAAATGATCAGAATATATAAGCACCATTAGACAGACACACACACGCACATAGACAAACAGCTTACCTGTGAGCCCTTCTTGCTCCCGGGTAAATTAATGATGAGGGTTTTGCCTCTGATTCCACATACGGGTCTACAGGAAGGAGATGATTAGTATTTAATCCAATTAGTATTCAAAACACTACTTTTACTCTTGTGCATTTGAGAGTGACAGGCAGTGCAAAGGAGTGAGATGAGAGGACATATCTGTGCATGTGCATTCACCTGGACAGCATGCCGAGTGGCGTGACATTTAGGGAGCCCATGAGCATTGCTAGGGCCATCCCTGGAGCTTCACGCTCGATCACCTCTCTGGTGGCCTGCAGACGAGACAACACACACATATATAAGCAACAACAGGTGCATAAACCATCAATCTTATCTTTTATGGATGTCAAAAGTACCAGTACCAATCGATAATAAGAGGAAAAAAAGCAGTATTTCTACAGTACAGATTTAGTACATGAGTGCTGTATGACTGGCAGGATTCTGTTTCATTTTTTTTTAGTTTAGTTTTTTTCGTTTTTAAACTTTCTTTAGTCGGTGGTATACAAAAGATACTACTTTGAGAAATGAGGATGAGAATGATGACAACTTTCATTTCCAGGTATCCCTATCCCTTTAAGACTGTAATGTAAACTGTAAAAACTTTAAGACAAAATGTAAAAACAAAACCACAAAACATAACATTTTTCATGATTTGCCCTCATGCATGCTAACAGGCTTAGCTAATTCATCGGTTAGAACCAATTGTTCTTCACAGAAGTGGTATTAGCACAATACTCATGACATAAGCACAGCCCCGTCGCTGAGATTTTTCATTACAAACACATTTCCAGTGGGCCTTTGATGTCTCTACTCTTCCATCTGAAATCCCTGTTCACTGAAACCTTCCCAGCATCCCCTGGGACACACGTCCCTCCACCTCCACCGTCCCATCCCGGTAGAACACACACACACCCGCACACAGTCATATTCAAACAAACACATTCAAGAACACACGCAAAGTCAGAAGAAAAGTGAGCAGCAGGGAGGGGATTTTCAAGTGCCCTTGAATTGAATGACACTTCAAACACTCAACATTCGTAAAAAGGAGAAGGAGTGCAGGGTACATCAAAAAAGAGCTTCACAGAGTCGCTCCACCAGGCACAATCCCCACCAGACTCTCTCTCGCTATATATATACAGGGGTTAAATTGGGATTTATGTGGGGGGGTTCTATGGTATCGAGCTTATATATGTATATATATATATATATACAGGTGCATCTCAATAAATTAGAATGTCATGGAAAAGTTTATCATTTATTTCAGTAATTCAACTCAAATTGTGAAACTTGTGTATTAAATAAATTCAATGCACACAGACTGAAGTAGTTTAAGTCTTTGGTTCTTTTAATTGTGATGATTTTGGCTCACATTCATGTGTGTGTGTGTGAAAACTGTTTCATTTGAGCATGTGGCACTTTAAGCATTATCGTATCGCATATCTAATATCGCATTATCTAATGAGTTATCGCATATCGCATTTTTCTTCAATATCACACAGCCCTACCAAACAGTAATGTATATAATATTTATTCATAATATATAAAACGACTGGACTGTCATTTTATATAAAATACAGGTAATGCCATTCCTAAAAAGCCTTTAAAAAGTCATTGTAAACACATTTTCCAAGAACTGCTTGTCATCAACCAAACAGCATGCATGTGAATGGAAAAATAAATTGTATGCAAACATACACAATGCACAAAAATAAAAAACGTCACAATTTCTCTCTCACTCACAGTCAGACTCAGAAAACAAGGACGCATGGGGGTGGGGGCAGAAACACACTCACATGGACACAAACACAAACAGGTGGGCTCCCATGTACCTCAGGCGTGACATCACGGGGTGCAAAACCTGTTCCACCGGTGGTCAGGATCAAGTTGAGCTCCTTCTCATCGCACCAGTCCACCAGCGTCTCCTTTGATGCACACAAACACACATAATATCACCATAAAATGTTCAGCAGTAATTTTGTATAGTGCAGAAAGGTACATTTGCGTGTGTGTGTTTGTGCACCATATGAGCAGTCGCCCTCAATCTAGTGATGCAACATCACATCAGCTATTTCGGGCATATAGTCTGGCCAGATAAATAAAATATCACATTTTATAAACTGCTGTCATGTACAGTGGCTCCAAAAAGTATATGCACATGTAAGTCATTGCATCATTGCAGCAATAGACTTTTAACCAACTAGTCCACCTAGGTGATTTTTAGTGGATGTATGAAGTTCATCAGAGAAACCAAGTTCATTAACTATGAACATGATCCACTAATATTTGTTATATCATTTTAAAACCTCACAGCATTCTTAACCATTGTTTTGGTTTAAAAAGTGTGCTTGTGTTTTCTTTTGCAATGATATTTCTATGTTTTACATACTTTTACACACTTTCATTACATTTATCCATACGTGAGCTCAGATAAACTTCAAGTAAAGCATATTATCACTAGGAGTGCAGCACTAATATTGGCCTCTAGGGGGCAGCAGTGTGCAGAGGTGTGTATGGACGTGCACGTGTGCCTCATGGCCTCACTGAAGGGGTGAGAGGAAGCGTTACCTTGATCTCGTCAATCTCATCAGGGACTATTTTGTATGCAGAGATTATGCCTCCGAGCCTGTGGGTGGAACACACAAACAACAACAACCGTTATTGTAGGTTCGGTCCCAACAGCAGGAGAGAAACGGGGAGCGAGAGAGGGGGAAAAAACGCAACGTGACAGAGTGCAGGAAAGAGAAAGAGCAACACAATGCCTGAGGTACCAGAAAGCTGTCAAAATACATCCCCACACACTCCACCCACAACAGGAATGACAGTTAAAGAAGAATTTTCTCTTCTTTCACAAGACTCCTGCTGTTTTATTCACTTCTGCATTCACAGGGGTGACGGCTCACAGATGATTCAACTTTGACAGCACTTTTTTTAGGCTACAAAACCAGTTTCCTATATAAACGTATATTTGTATTCCTATATGGTGTAAAATCTCTGGAGAGAAAGCAAATTTGAACAGACATGCACAAAACTTTTGAGCAAACCATGTTTGAATTCTGAAGTGCAGCACACACTAGTGGTTGCTTCTAGTACTGCAACTAGCAATAAATAGAGCCGCTCAAGCACAGATGTGGGCACATTTCATTTTGATTTTGACAAACAAACAAGTACATTCTTCCAATTAGTACTGCATGTTTATATACAAAATACATGAACAAATCAATGTTTCATGTTCATTTAGGTATAAATTGTTATTATGTGAGAAGACAGAGGTGATACGAGATGCAAACTAGCGCAGCTAAGTTGAAGATCAGTCGCATGTTACAACGAACGGGTTTAGGAGATAATGCAAGCCAGACTCGAACTTGTATTGCCTGCATGAGCACCATGTTTCCCAAAATGGGTGCACACCACAATGGGTCTTACTAAACAAGGACAAGCTCATGTGTCAGGAAACTGAAATGATTTAGTAAAATCTCTTTTCTCAGTTTGGCTCAGGACTGGTTTTCTGAAGCTTATTTGTATATTTTGGGCTTTCTGTGTTAATTATGTTGTTGTTTTGCATCTACGTTTTCTCGTGAAGCAATGATCTATCAACTGTATATGATCTGTCATCTCTTAATCTATCTATCATGGTGTAATGCCCACAAAAGAGCAACAAATAGAGAAAAAGAAAGAAACAGAGAGGGAGAAAGAGACACGGAGAGCAGTGACTAAAAGAAGAATATGCTGAACACAAAGATGCAGAGCTCTTTAATCCGGTTGCCAGGGAAACCGCTGGTGTGTGAAGATTGGGGGTTTGGGGAGAGGTGCTTTAAGACTGAGATGAGTTTGGGATTTCAACCTGGGTATTTTGTTTGTGTAAGTGAGTACACACATGCACACGCATACGCGAACAAAGGAAAGTGACGGAATAATGCTGAATCTGACTGGAGCATCTTCTGAAACTGTGATCGATTGTGTGATCGATGAGTGTGTAAGTGGGTTGGGCTGCACAGCCTTTCACAACCCGAACAAGTATGTTAATGTGTGTCTGTGTTTACTGATTTAGTAGAGGTTTCAACTTTAAAAGAGGTTGAAAACTTTCAAACTCTGTGGTGAAGTGCATGGATGCAACTACTAGCCACCCATGCTCACCCTTACGAAAATTAACTATGGTTTCACTACAAATAAAACCAAAAACACATGGTTACTGTAGTTAAAACATGGTAACCACAAATTAAGCATGTTTTTGCTACACTAACCATAGTTTACCATAGTTGAGAATTGATTGAATCGGTGTCATTTGCCATTGGTGCGATCTCATGTGAGTGACAGGTTTTCCCGTCCTTCTACTAGTGCACACATCATCAGAGAAGAGATATCACTGCAAGAAGGGGAAGTTTTTTAGATTAAAGTGTGCATCAATTTTACAAAAAATTATGATGTGCACAGTTAAGTCATTTATAATAAATACTGCTTATTTTTCATAGAAAAATAAGAATTTTCCATTTTGATTTCAAGGTGACTTTAAGACATGTTGCGCTGTGGTGCTCATGCAGGTTCAATTATGGCCCCGTCCCAATACAATCCATCCCAATTTCCTGTTTCTTCTCTACTGTCACTTAAAAAAAAAAAAAACTTTGGCGAGTTAATAAATAACTGTCTGCAGGCCCACGGCAAATAAAAGTCGCTCTCATAAGGAACTATGACCTCGGTGACACTTTACTGCTCTCGGGTGAAGACATGTCCATCTCTGTTTCTCAGGTTAGTGCTCAGCTGTCCCTTTCTCAAACGTCTGCATGCTCACCCCTCTGCAGGTAAAGACGTCGGAATCGTCTCTATCCAGAGGACGGTGAGCCATGTGAGTCCCCACTATGATTAATTCAGCTCTATTTTTACCACACCTCGTTAGTAAAACTGACAGCTCTTCCGATGAATCAATTCACCTGTGCTGACAGAGCACTGGAGATGGAGCTCACCAATCAACAGACAACACACACATACCTTATCCATCAATACACTCTGAACTATCTCTACCTTCTGGCTGCGCCCCATGCTTCTCTTCCTCTCTGACATCTTTCAGAGACCTACATCCTGCTGTCTCTGTCGCTCCTCTGACCTTGGTCGAGGTACATATAATTGCTCTGAGCAAATCTTTAGTTTTTGATACTAAAGTAGAAACAGAGATAGATTGGCATTGCAGGTTCTGGTACAATGCAGTCTTGGAACAAGTTCCCAACGATTCCTGATCCATCATAGAGACCTATGACTCTACTGCTTAATCCTCTTTACCCGTAACGCCACAACACCAATAAACCCAGATAATTCAATTATTTGGATGGGGCACTGCATCCTTGCTGTGTCTGAAATCAAAAGCTGCTTTATCAACTTAATAGGTTGTGTTTTCTGTAAGTTACATCTCAAGGAAACTGGTCTTCCAAGGCACTTCAGAAATCAACTAGATTGGTGCATCTTTTTAGACAGGTTGTTAGTGAACATTTGATTTGGATGTGCCTTGAGGCCTTGAGACCTTCCAACCTTCGGATTATGCCTAGAGAAGGCAGCATTTACACAAAGAGGTGGAAGGATGATGAGCTCTCCTTCTTGCTGAAAGATTGTTAAAGGTTTCTCAAAGCACGAGAGGTCTCTGCTGAAGTATACAAGAAGTAGCTGCCGTACGAGAGGCCTTCATTATGTGAAGAGTCCTAACTACGTCTATTTGCAAGAGTTCATGCCGACATACTCTGCACACAAGCACTCCTAAGTGCAGTCTCCAGCAGTTCAGTCATGCGGTCATTTTTTATGACTTTGACGCATGACTGAGGAAAATAAATATGCTAGTTATGTACCTCATATGCACCTAGTCAAAAGTAGATCCACCTTTAATGTAACTGACACTTTCACTTGAACTCCTTACTATCAAATACAAATTACAGGATGTAAAAGAGATGACTTGATCGTTTATATATTGGCTGGTCTTATGGACCCAGATTTTTGACTACTAGTGTAAAGTCTGGTCCATTTTGAAGCGTATTCTAGCCAAAAAACATCTACCTAGGGGCCTTTCAGAAAGGACAGGTCCTTGCAGATTTGAAGACCCCTGCATTCAGTTTCATTTAGAAAAGGGATCATCAGCCACCACAGAGTTGCTTTTTTTACAAACTTAAAAAAAGCAAGAGGTCTTTCAAGGACTTTAGGGCTGCTTAAGAATCTTGTTTACTTGCTAGTCTAAAATACAACTGTTAAATATTTTTCAAAGATCTGATGCCATAACCCTTGCAAACTTTGGCAATCCCAGCAACAAGCGGTTACTCAGAAGCATTTATTATATCAGTTTGATACCCTATAAAGAAAGCCTTGCTTCCCAGGAAACTGATAAAAGCCTGTGCACCTCAATTCCTGGAAACTGTAAAGAAGCGTTGCTTCAAATTCTGTCGATTCACAGAATCAATGACATTTGCAAAAATGCATGAAAGGTAATGCAGACAGACAGAGTAAGAAACTGTAGCTGCTGTCCTCCTTTGTAAGAGATGGACTCAACGGCCCTATTTTAACGATCTAAGTGCATGGTCTAAAGCGCACGGCGCAGGTGCACTCAGGGCGTGTCCGCATCCACTTTTGCTAGTTTAATGACGGGAAAACTGTCGACGCGTCCAAGCGCATGGTCTATACAGGTTGTCCCTATTCTCTTAAGGAGTAATGGGTGTTTTTGGGCGTAACGTGCAATAAACCAATCAGTCTTTCATCTCCCATCCCCTTTAAAAGCCAATTGCGCTCGCGCCATCGCTATTTACATGGCGGAATGTAATGTAATTTTTTTTTTAAATGTTTGTGTGCTTCTGTGTGTGTAATAAGCAAAGTGTACACACGTTGGGCACCCACCTATAGGCGCATATTACTAGCGCGCTCTTTAAATAACAAAGAAAAAATATTGCACCAGACTTTAGACCAGGTTTGAGTTGGTCTATGGTGCAGTCTATTTTCAGTTCCTCAAAATAGCAACGTGCCAACAATGTGCCTGAACTCACCTCTTTTTCAGACCAGCACGCCCATGGTCGCGCAAATGCATTTGCTATTTAAACAATGTGCCGCGGGATGGGAAAATGAGAACTGAGTCGGGCTGAAACTAGCAAAAACACTTGCGCCACGTCTTGCGCTGCATTGTGCTGGGTGTATGATAGGGCTTCTTGTCCCAAATGCCAACCTAAACGCTTGTAGTCCTCCACCAAGTTCACACATCAGGGCTCTAGACTCATTCTTCCCACTGGTCGCTCTTTTGCAACTAACTTTCTCAGTTGGTCGCACGAGCACATGATTTGGTTGAAAAAAAAATTTACTTTTTTTTTTTCCGCTACAACATGGGATTAATCAATGCATGCTGATGGACTTTTATCATTGTTCATAGTTATATGGAAACGAAAGTGGTTAACATTCAACCCGTTCTTTTTCATCAGTAGTAGGGCTGTCAAAAACAAAAATCTAATTTCAAATATTCATCGAATTAAAAAAAAAAAAATCCACAGCAATTTTAGATCTGCGTCAGCCGTCAGGTAGCCTTATCAGTGGCGCACGAAATGCGACGATGATGTAAGTTTCATTGCATTTAATGCTTTTGTTAGCCTATCCAGTTGAACCCACTAGATGCGGTGCTGCTACGTTGTTCATTCAATATATTGCGGAAAACGAGAGCATCAGTGTGGAGAAGATGTTGTTTATGTCAAAACTGAAACCAAGCCGTTCACACAGAACGCATATTTATCACATTTTCTAGAGGGACATCTATCAGCGTTGCACTCGCGTCTCACACAAGAGAGCGCCATGTTTAGAAAGCCATGTAAAATGAATGTAAGTTCAAGTTTTAAAAAACATGTCTCAAGACTTTATGGCGGTTTTTCATTTATGTTTTTAAATGAAGAAAGTAGCCTACTTTTGTGATTGGTTTTCGGTCCTTTGTATTAAACTATACATACATGCATGGTGCTGTTTTTTTCTAATTGTTTAAGCAACTTTATTAATTATATATGGTTTATAAATATTATTTGAAACATTATTCACTTTTTTCAAAGATAGTAGGATACAATGACAAACTAGCTTACAAAACATTTATTAACAAAAATGAATAAGACGAGGCATGGCAAACACGACATGCTGTATTATATAACGACTAATAAATTACAGAAAGTTTAGCAAACACTGAGGAATCAAATAAAAAAAACATAATAAAAGAGAGCCTCCATAGCATAATGTGAGGTAAACAGCAAAGATAACAAGCTTTTCAAAATGAAAACAAAAAGAAAAGTAAAACTATACTTGCTGACGGTGACGGTGCTTGCATGTTTTTTTTCACACAAGAATATCACCATGTTCACCCTCTCTGGTTTAAGAAGCGGCCTTTTACTTTACTTTAGCTTGTAAACCATCCATCGTTTCCTCAATGTGTGCATCATTTTAGCTGTGCGCACCTTTGCGCTCGTGCTGACGCGGCGAATATAAACCAGGCTCTACACTCGAAGCGCTGCGCAGTTCAAACGAGTAGCGCGGTTTTGTTATGCTTTCAGTTTCGTTAGCCATTTGATTTTTCACATATGCAACAGAAATGGCAGCGCTTATGAGTTCAACAACGCGGTGGTCGCGCCAGTGTGACCGCACACAAAATTCAGTCGCACAGGCAGAAATTTGGTCGCAGTCTGGAGCCCTGCACATTAGTTTGGATTGTTGGGTAGTAGTTCACATCAGTGTGGGATCAGCATAAGGCTGTATTCAAGGGCGCATAGGGACAGTAAATAGGGTTAAGCTATGGCAAGGATGTCCAATCCTGCTCTTGGAGGGCCAATATCCTGCAGAGTTTAGCTCCAATCCTAAATGAAACGAGATAATCAAGGTCTTCAGGATTACTAGAAACTTCCAGGCAAGTATGTTGAGGCAGTTTAGAGAACTCTGCAGGACACTGGCCCTCCAGGAGCAAGACTGAACACCGCTGCACTGCTGTTTTGTGAGCTTCATGAACATGCCTTGATCTGGGACAGGGCCTTGATCTCCATGCCTTTCAATTTGGGACAGAGCCTTGATCTTCATGAAGGACAACCATCCATTCAGCACAGAAAGACTAGGAATGGAACACGATAACTGGAAATGTCCTATGGTGAACAGGACCTGATGCAGGGGCATTGTTGTATTGTGCATAGCCAATGTGTTGTGTGTGAGTCACTTACAAGGACGGGTCATGGACAAGATCTTTGAGGTTTACTCCACTGCGGTCCTCAGCAAGGTTTCTGAAGCAGCTGTCACTCACTGCAGACAGGAAAGAGATGGAGAAAGGACGTGAGACATGGAAAAAGGGAAGAGAAAAGAGGGAAAAAAGGCACATCATTGCATGGAAATAACAAAATGCCCCTTCACAGACCATACATGTCTGATTCCTTAAACGTCACGTTAGTCCTGAGGTTTGAGAGAATATGAGTTATGTCAAAACACATTACTCAACAAAATCACACAGCTACAAACATGGAGAATCATACTCTAAGGCCCTCATGTATACTATGTAACGGAGGCCACACTGTTACGCACCACAGAGCATTAACATTACTGTCCTCCTCTGCGTTGTGTCAAATTGCTCTAGGATTTTTCAACCTGTACGATGGTGAGCAGAAACACCACCACTGATAACCATCAGTTCAGTACAAATCTTCAAGCACCAGCACAAAGCTACCAGTAGTAGTTACAATTGCAACAGTAGTTAAAGGGAGTGTATCATTGAAAACAGGATTTATCTTGCTCCTTTCCTTCTTTTTGAACACATAAGAACCATCTACAAAAACTATGCTGCAAAAATCAATCATAAATCATCATTGTATTGATGCCACACACAGTAAGCTCATTAGCATATGACCGACCAGGTTCACATATCAATGCCCATTTAGAATTCACTAGCATTACAAGCGAGAAGTTAGTAAGAGTCTAGCCAATTAAAACAGAAGTCATTTGCATATAGAATTCTTAAAGAAACAGTTCATCCAAAAATAAAAATGTTTGGACTCCACTGACTTTCACTGTATAAGCAAAAGAGTCTTATTTTGTGTCTAAACTAAATGAGAGTGAATAAATGTGACAATTTCCTTTTCCTCTAAAAGCACAGTGCCAAGAAAAGTTTAACTTAAAGCCCCCCAAAAAAGGTGGATAATAGACATAAACTACATGTTCGCCGTTTGTGGTGCAAGAAAACCTGACTAAATGTATTATTGTGCTTTGGGGAAGAAAATAAAAAAGTGTGGACTATATCAGTGTTGTAGACAAAGCCAGCTCATCTGAGTCTAAGTCCAGGCCGAGACCTATAATAGGTTGAGTCCAAGTCAAGACTAAGACCAGAAGAGGGTCGAGTCCGAGTCTGAACGAAGCCTGGTTTAGAATCAGTGTCACACGAGTCTCCACAGTGTATACATACTGGTCCAGCACAGAGTGATCATATGTGTGAGTCGGTACAGAAAAACAAAATGTGTCTGCAGTGTTGTATTCTGAGTCAAGACTAGGGCTGCACGATAAATCGCATCGATTTATCGTGACGAGCTGCTCAAAAAAAATCGCACGAATATGAACGTGGTTTTGAGCAGCTCGTCAGTGAACAACGGCTCTGTGTAGTTAATGCTGCTCAATGTGAAAGCACGCACGTGATGGAGATTTACCGCTGATTACAGAACCGGCTTTACTGATAAGATGCGCGTTAAATATCGCATACGATTTATCGTGCAGCCCTAGTCAAGACTGAATGCTCCAAATGCTGCAGAGTCCATGACAAGAAGACCAAGACCGAGTCCAAGTATTACAACACTGGGCAATATCCCTCAAGTCAACGTTGAAACCCCATTTAAACCTGGTCTTATTGTGCATGTTATGCCAAAGAAAAATATCTTTTCAAATAAAACATAAATTTCTATGCCTCTGAAATGACATTTTAAGGTCACCATGCCCTCTTATTTCTCAACCACTGGCCATATAGAGGCGACTGTTCATGATCCATTCTCGATGGTTAAATGAAGTCTAATCCTACATTTTTTTCTCATCAAATATGCATCACCTAGAAATATGCTGCATTACCAAATTCAATACTTGCAAATGCTTTTATATGCTTTTAATAGTAATAGAAATAATAGTTATTTCAACAGCATTGTGATGTGGATATATAAGGGTCTAGTGTAGCTCAAAACGGGTCAAAATCTGTGACAAGAGAAGACAATGACCTGTGCTGTGTAAATAAATGATAAAGCGCTGCCGTTCACCATCACATTCTCTATTACGCACAAGAGCTCGGTGCAACACTTGCTTCATAATTGCAGCATTTTCTCACCCTTCTCTCTTTTCTCCTCATCTCTTGCTCTCTCTGTTCTCTCTCTCTCCACCCTGCTAACCCTTGATCTATAAATAGGCTGGTGTTCCCTGCAGGAGGCAGAAGAAGTGAGCTCTCCTCAGAGAGGCGGCAAAAAACTTCTTGTCGCAGGCACGCAAATGCAACGTCTGTGTGTGTGTGAATGAATGAGTGTGAAGGAGGAGGATTATTCTGCCGATGCGTATAGTATATAAGTGACCGTGTGTGTATGCGAGAGAGAGAGAGAAAGACAGAGACAGAAAGAGAGAGAGAGAGAGAGAGGTGCAGCAATTGGAACATTCATCAGAGACGTTAAGGCATCAGAATGTTAATGTCACCACAGCTCTGCCCTGCATGAGAGGAGAGGAGAGTTGTCTATTTTTCCGGACCTGCTAAAGAGCTACACCTCTCAAACAAAGCACTGTTAAGCATATAAATTCCTTGTCAAAGCCATTGTCATTGTTCCTTTCAAACATTACAAAAACTACTGTGGTGGTACACTCATAGTAACCAATGATAATACCATAGTTATTTGATTTATACCATGACATTGATTCAAACACCATGGTACATGGTGCATTGCATTACATGGTATTCCAATGAACTCAAAAAATATATACTATATGACCGTATACAACAAAAAAATCTGACTTTTATACATGCGAATAGGTACGATCCCTACAATCTCTTAACATTTGCCCTGAAGTTGTAACTGATTTGATGAAAAGCAATAATTACTCACCAATTGTGTATTTGCTCATTCCATTGACCGTCTGTTTGCAACCGGATGACAAAGGCTTGTAAATATTCAAATATATATTGATTATAAAATACCACTTCACAAAAAGTACTGATGGTAACCATGGTATTTGTGTGGTATTCCAAGGTACCCAAAAATGTGATTTCAACATTTGGTATTATGATAGTAATGGAAGTTAATACTATACTACTCCTCAATGGTATTTAAAAGAATGCCAAGGTACACCAAGGTACTCAAAATAATTAAATAGTATTACTATAATATTTTTGAAATATGAACAGAACAAGTACTACTTAGGCTACATATCATGATACTATAGTACTCTAAATGTACTTCATAATTTGTTGTATACCACAGTACTCTGAGAAAAAAACATGGTAATAGTATGGTACATGTTCAAAAGAGCATGGAAATACCATGTTACATTTTTAGTTTGTTAAAAGGAAATATTATATTAAGTAATACAAGTGTAAATTAATTACTGAACATCTCCAATTGTTACAAAGTTACAAAGAAACAGCATCCTTCAAGCTCTGTTTGTAGGAAGGTATGCGCACACACGGACACACACACACACACACACTCTTTCTTTCTACCTCATGTCTGTGACTCACAGCTCTGCAGACGAAAAAAAAGTCTGTCTGCATGGACACTTTGGTGAGGTGAGAGTTTCCCTCTCAGCGTGAGACTGTGTGTGTGTGTGTGTGTGTGTGTGTGTGAGCGTGCGCAAGTGTGTGTTGCCTGCGGCTGTGAGTAGGAGTTAGACTTGCATGAGCTGAACTGATGTAAAACCCTGTCTCGTTAACCCCTGCCTACATCCAGAGAAGACCTGTGGACCTCACTCTGTTCCTCAAACACCACAGGTCCAACACCTGGGAGCAGATAAGCCCAGCTTTGAGCTGCAAATCTCGGAGGAGCAGAATTCCCTTTAAAAAACCCTCCTGCTATAAAAATATAGAAACATCCGGTACTAAAGCTCACAGCACAAGGACGAGTATGTCTCTGATTGGACGATCAGCTAATCCAGTTGGTTTAATTTACTTTGTCTTGTTTCATCCCCCTTCAGGTTTTTCAAGGTTTATTCTGACACTAAGTAGCAAATAAGGTTGAAACTTATTTTTAAGAACTCTTTTAGTAGCCTAGCATGACTAAAATTAGATCCTTTTTTAATTTTCTGAGGCAAATGTGAGTGTTGCAAAACTGGGTAATAACTAGATACTAACCCTGAACTTATTACTACCCCTAACCCTAACCCATGTAGTTACCTTATATTTTCCAGTACTTTCTAAAGTAAGTACAGAGTAAGTACATGTAAGTGCATGTACAGTAAAATAAAGTGCAACCATAATAACGAGATTAAACTAATAAACTAGTGTCAACACCAACAGATGATAATGTTCTGTTTATTGTAAGTGCACGCTGCAGTCTTAAAGCTGTGCGGATTGTAATTGGCTGTCAATGTTTGTATCGTTCATCAGCTGGAAGAAAATCAACCTGAAAGTGACTTCAACAATATTGTTGTTAATGTTACAGTCATAGGCACAGATTTATGTTTATGCCGGTGGGTGCCCAACCTCCGTAACACCCCCACCCCGAAATGATATGGGCTCATTACTCGGTGTTAAACTAGGCCTACTTGGTGTTCGTTTTTCAAGTCTTTTTCTCCGTGCGATGTTGCGTTTGATGAAGAATTCAGAAACACATGGTCTGCAAAGAGTCAAGTAGTCAGACATTCGACAGTCATAAATACTGACGTTAACACACACAGAAAATGTTTAACGGATGGCTCGCAGATGCAAATAGGGTAAATAGCCTAATGTTTTGTGTTTTGATTCAAATAAACATTGGCCGGCCACATATCACATTGTTTATTCAGAGCTGTTGAAACCGAAGATTCACACTAAATAAAACCAAATAATGCACACATAAAATGAAATCAACAGATGCAAGGAGTATTTGAGTCTTTGTGTGAGTCTTTGTATGCTTGCTATATATAATCTATTCAGAATTTGTATAAAAGTTTTGTTTTTCAGCCACATACTGTACATGCTGCACAGTTTAGGGAATGACATCCGCATATTATGCGGGATTCACACTTGAAAGAGCAATGGACGGGACAAAAATATATGAGAAAAAATATGTTCATTCAGGCCAGAGCACACTCATTAATTTCTGAAGCACCCTCAGTATTTAATTCTAGAACCAGGCCTGGATAAAACTGTGTTTAAGAAGTTTTCATTATCAGTAGCTCATATTTAGGCGATCGCATGGAGTTTTATGTGGCAGTAGGCTATGCTTTAAAGTCGGAAAAACTGGATTCTAACTCCTCTGCTTGGCAATTGGGTTCAAGAAATCAACAAATATGTCTGTGCGGTTCGATCCACGATTTTGAACTCTCGATTCGATTCACGGTTTTGAACTCTCGATTCGATTCACGATTTTGAACTCACGATTCAGGCTGAACAGAAAAAAACAAGCAAAAAAATTATAAACACTACAATTATTTAGTAAAATGTCTTTATTATTTGAGTTTATTTGAACTACAACTGTATTAGTTAATTGAAACAAAGCTGAAATAAATATTGGTCAAAAAACTAACTAAAAAAATAAAAACACTTGAACAAAACAGCCCAGGTTATGCGTCAACTCTGTTATCATCATATTTTTACCTTTTACAAGTAACAACTCCATAAATCAAAATACCTTGTGAAAAGTGCCATCAACATTTAAAACGTAAATAATAATAATAATAATAAAATAAAAAATAATTAAACTCCTCTTTTTTTACTCAATTTATCTTATGATTGTCAGAAGGGGGTGATCTTAAAATGTCAATCCTGTTACCATGATTATCTATATTTGAAAAGTATCTATAATATATCCTTAATGTATAAGGAGCACCTTGCAGTTTCACAACATTGAGAACTACATATTTTATAAATAAAGATGAAAAATCTCCATGACTTTTCCAGTTGTTCATGATTTCTGGATGAAGATTTCTAAAACATTTAGGAGGAGCGACATCTACACTCTTAAAAATAAAGGTGCTTCAAAAGGTGCTTCAAGCGATGCCATAGAAGAACCATTTTTGGTTCCACAAAGAACCATTCAGTCAAAGGTTCTTTAAAGAACCATCTCTTTCTTACTTTTTTATAATCTGAAGAACCTTCTTTCACCACAAAGAACCTTTTGTGAAACAGAAAGGTTCTTCAGATGTTAAAGGTTCTTTATGGAACCATTTAGACAAAAAGGTTCTTCTATGGCATCGTGAAGCACCTTTATTTTTAAAAGTGTAGCCAATAATACAGTTTAGAGTCAAGCATTCCAAGAAAAAAAAAAGAAAAAGTATATTCATTAGAGAAATTCCAATGACTGTATTACTTTTCCGGACCTGGAAATCACAACTATACAATTCTGTAGCGAATCAGCTCATGGGAAATATGAATAATTAACCATAACTAGTTATAATTAACTATTCATATTTTAGATCCACTGTAGATATTTAGCTGACCACTCAGGGTCAACCGTCTTGTCAACTCTAAGAACGTTAATTTCCTGGTTAAAGGAAATAACTTTCTTACTGTACAATTCTATAAGTTTGTAACGTAAATCTGCATGATTATTGACTCCGGTTATGAGTAAACAATGAACACGTCAAGTGTGATACAAGTAAGGTTTTATTAACTACATAAACACTTAAACTAGTCTAACATACGACATAAACACATTAAGCCGGTCTAACATAAACGCATGACTATATTACTTTTCCGGACCTGGAAATCCAGACGCTACAATTCCCTAAAAAAAACGAGAGGAATAAGTCTCAAGTGTGAGTTTTTCCATTTTAATTACTGTGAAATAATTCCACATTTTTCCTACAATGTTTTTTTTATATATCTGTGAGGTTGGGTTGTCCGCCATAATTAATATTTCATTACCACGCTGATAAATATTGAGAAGAGATTTGTTCAGGAAGCCGCCACACACATAACAGAGAGGAATCTCAGCACTCATCTCTTCGCATTCCTCCATTCCTGTCATCTTGAGCCCTTTCACTCTCCTACATTTTTTTACCACTTCTAAAAATCAAAGGACAGAGATAATTATAGAAATTACATTATCACTAACTTTGATCTATCACACTCTCAACAAAACAAAACTATCTTTATAATCACTGAAGCTGTCTACACTGCGAAATTAATCCCTTACTTACATTGTACATACATCTGCTTTGTTGTTTATGATGAGAGAATTCGCGGAATTCAGTCATCGAACGTGTGCGCATTCAACAAAACTGATGAGTTTCCGCGATAACTCATCTGAATGCCTCTGATTGGCCATTGCATTCCTAAGCTCAACAGAATCGTGTGTGATTGGTTATAATGCTAAGCCTTCCCCAGCCTTACACACGCTCCGCCTATGACGGGGACACTATACTGTCAAAAAAAACACCGTCTTTCGGATGAGGCGTTAAACCGAGGTCCTGACTCTCTGTGGTCATTAAAAATCCCATGGCACTTCTCGTAAAGAGTAGGGGTATAACCCCGGTGTCCTGGCCAAATTGCCCCCCTGGCCTTTGTCAATCATGGCCTCCTAATAATCCCCATCCACTTGATTGGCTCTATGACTCTCTCTCCTCTCCACCTGTAGCTGTGGTGAGCACACTGGCGCCGTTGTGCTGTGGCTGCCGTCGCATCATCCAAGTGGATGCTGCACACTGGTGGTGGTTGAGGCGAGACCCCCTCATGATTGTAAAAGCGCTTTGGGTGTACAACAATACACTATATCACTCAGCCCCCCACATGCTCCAAATTTACAATCTTCTTTGTAAATGCATCATTCATTCATTCAAATGAAGCACAAACAAAGAAGATTGTTTTGGGTGAATTTGGAGCATGTGGGGGGCTGAGTGACGTCATCGCCTATAATTCGATGTCTAATATTTTAAAAACCGAAGCAGCATAAACAAAACTTTTACCTGCACAAACCAGCACAAACGAAGCACAAACAAACGAGACTGTTTGGGGTAAATTTGGAGCATGTGGGGGGCTGAGTGACCTCAGAAAATGAACATTAAATATTATTTTAATATTACGGCACAAACGGAGTACAAACGATTGAGACTATTTTGCCGACGTTTTGCATTGCGTGGGGGGCCAACTTCACGGAGGTCTGTATGGCCACAGCACTCAGATCACATCACAGATCTCATTACGTCAACATGTTATATTACCCAGATGTGGTGTAATGTTTTTTTTTCAAAGTAGGTCCACTCCAGCCAACACAAACTGGCACTTGAATTATTCCATTATTAGAAAACTAATGAAATCAATACAATATAATATTACAATTATCTAACCCGCTCATCTTTCATGGCAATACAGAATCTCCACTCTGAAGCCAAGCATCGGTGCTTTAATTACTATTATATAGGGTTGTTGTTAATTCGAAACAAACAGCACGGCTTAGACTGGAATGGTTATTTGAGAGCTTCCAGAAGTTATTTTAATATGGATGCACAAACTGAAGATGCCTCGTTCTACATATGCACTGGATTGGACTCATTTCATCTTTAATAGAATTAAAGAAAAAACTAAAGCCTGATATGAAACACGCAATTTGCAAGAGATAGTGTATGAAAGCCTTACTGCAGTTTAATAAGTCTTGATGTCCTATAATACTTTTTATATTTCTGCATATAAAGAAAGCTGGAACCGTATTGCAATATGACCCAAGTAATATGAAGATTATGACGGTATTACGGGATCCCTGAATATTCGCATCCCTGAAATTAAGGATATGGGGTGGTGGTAGCAAAATGGTTGCAGGTTCAGTCCTAAGTAGGTGAGACCTAGACTTCATTCACACTCAATGTTTTTGGACTGTTTTGGAAAGATTTAAAGTCCACATGAACCGGGAAGTTATGACATTATTTCAGTATTGTATTTCTGAATGAAACCGAATGTAAAATACAGGGTGGGGGTTTAATTTTAGCACACCTCCTTGTTGTTAAGGAGTAACCAGAACATGAGACGTGCGGATCCATGTGCAAAGCTTTTATTAAGACGTGGTCATAAACAGGCATAGGTCAGACATAGGCAAACTGGTATGTAGAAGACAAGGCAAGGGTAGTCCGGTAAACAAGCGAGGGTCAGTCAAAGACGAACGTAATCCAACAGGGCGAGACTAGAGAGATGATCCAGGTACAAAGCAAAGGTCCAGGCAGGGGCAAACAGTATCCGAACAGGGCAAGACGAGAGAGGTAATCCAAAGTACACAGGCAATGATCAGAAGACGAGGAAACAGACAAGGCAAGACTAGGCTAGACTAAGAAACTCAAAGCAGGCTCCGTAACGTAGCTATCACAACTAGCGATACGCGCATACAATATTCGGCCACCCGAAAGGGATCTGAGTGAGTGTTATATAGTGAATGTATGATTGGTTACAGCTGTGTGCAATCAGTGCAATGGATGATGGGATATGTAGTCCGGGATGACATG
>NW_015505647.1:946668-949719 GCF_001515645.1 Sinocyclocheilus grahami
GGAGTAACCAGAACATGAGACGTGCGGATCCATGTGCAAAGCTTTTATTAAGACGTGGTCATAAACAGGCATAGGTCAGACATAGGCAAACTGGTATGTAGAAGACAAGGCAAGGGTAGTCCGGTAAACAAGCGAGGGTCAGTCGAAGACGAACGTAATCCAACAGGGCGAGACTAGAGAGATGATCCAGGTACAAAGCAAAGGTCCAGGCAGGGGCAAACAGTATCCGAACAGGGCAAGACGAGAGAGGTAATCCAAAGTACACAGGCAATGATCAGAAGACGAGGAAACAGACAAGGCAAGACTAGGGTAGACTAGACTAAGAAACTTAATGCAGGCTCCGTAACGTAGCTATCACAACTAGCGATATGCGCATACAATTAGGGTTGTGACGGTGAGGAAATGTTCCCACCGGTTAATCGACGTGTGACAACACCGGTAATACCGGTATCACCGCGGGGGCGGGGCGTTCCCTCTTTTCCTAGCTTTCCTTCGCTTTTAAATAGCTTGTAAAAGCGGTGTGCCCATTTTACTTTAACTTTCAAATAGTGGCAGTTAACAACAAAATACAACATCAAACTCACTTTAGCATATATATAAAACATAGAACTTTTATTAACAAAACGAATAAAAATACACCATGCTACAGGGCAGGCTATGCCTAATATAAAATAACAAATAACTTTCATAAAGTTTAATAGGTATACAAAACTGGAAATAAGTAAACATGTATAATATATAACCAAATAAGAAATGTATAACATTTATTAGCTAAACGAATGTCAAATAAAATAAATAAATGACAGTTTAAATAAAGTAAAAATCATTAAACAATGTGGAACCAATTAAATAAGAAACGAATGTTTAAAAAACTTCCAAAATCACCTTAAATAAACGGCAAAAGTCAATAGGCTTTTCAAAATCTAAAATATTGCCAAACAGGCGCATTTGCATCTCGTTTCGAAACTAAATCATCCGCGATCGTCTAGTCTGTCTCACCTTACCTCACTCTTCTTGTCAGTCAGCTCGACTCACTCTCCTCACTGGATAAATTAAATCTGATCTGTGATGCGACGGTCGTTCGGCACGCTGCATTGAGCAGCCGCGTTCAGTTTGTAATTGTAGTGTCTGTTCTTTTACTGAACTAAATGATTTTTATTACTATAAAAAAATCAAAAAGACGGTGGGGGTCGGTGACACGGTGGGCAAGTGACGTAACTTAACAACGGTATCACCGTCAACACTGTCAACACCGTCTATCGCAGCAAGCCTACATACGATACTCGGCATCTGAGTGAGTGTTATATAGTGAAGGTGTGATTGGTTACAGCTGTGTGCAATCAATGCTGTGGCGGTGGGCAAGTGACGTAACTTAACAACGGTATCACCGTCAACACTGTCAACACCGTCTATCGCAGCAAGCCTACATACGATACTCGGCAGTTTGAAAGGGATCTGAGTGAGTGTTATATAGTGAAGGTGTGATTGGTTACAGCTGTGTGCAATCAGTGCTGTGTGCAATCGGTGCAATGGATGATGGGATATGTAGTCCGGGATGACATGCAACAGTTTGTGTAGTGCTAGAGTCAATGTAATGGAAGGGTGACCTCTGGTGGTGAGTGAATTGAAGTTCATAGACCGGATTCGTGACACTTGTCATCTCTAGTTTGCAGCAGACTGACGGTTGGAGGAGATTTTTAAGGATGTTCCAAGCCATCAAAGTGACATCAGAGAAGATCATTCCAGAGAGGAAACAAATTTTCAAGATTATAAATACATTTTCTGTGGATATATGTTACTGTGAAGAAATAATGATGATAACAACAACAACAACAACAACAACAATAATAAATTATTATTACTATTATTATTATTATTATTATTACTGCTACTACTATTATTACTTACGGACCAAGTCAATAAGATTTTTGTTTTGAAAGAAATTAATAATTTTATTCAGCAACAACTTTTATTCAAGTGACAGTAAAAACAAATATTGTAATAATATTTTATTATATAAAAACAAATTTTGATGAAAATAATTCTTCAAAGAATCCTGAAAAAAAATTATCAGTTTCCACAAAAAAAAAAAAAAAACAGAAAGAAAGAAAAATAAGCAGCACAACTCTTTTCAACATTGATAATAATAAGAAATGTTTGTTGAGCAGCAAATATAGCAAATAGCAGCATATTAGAATGA
This sequence comes from Sinocyclocheilus grahami, assembly GCF_001515645.1. Lineage (NCBI taxonomy): Eukaryota > Metazoa > Chordata > Actinopteri > Cypriniformes > Cyprinidae > Sinocyclocheilus > Sinocyclocheilus grahami. The sequence continues at coordinate 948,869 of NW_015505647.1, forward strand.
TTTCTGAAGGATCTTGTGACACTGAATACTGGAGTAATGATGCTGAAAACACAGCTTTGTGTCACAGGGATAAATGGCATTTTAAATATTTTACAATAGAAAACAATTAATTTTAATTTTAATATTTCACAATATTACTGACTTTACTGTGTTATTATAAACACTAATTTAAGTTCTAATATATAAAATATATAATATAACATTAATGGATATCTCAAACAAAATTAGCTTGAACGGCTGTGTGACATGGCTATTACTGCGAATTGGAAATATTTGATGTTTAACATACTCTACATTAAACACAGATTTGGACCAATGAGATTTCACAGGGGCAGGCGTGCCAGTGCAAAAATAAATAATTAAATGTCATCGACAAAACTCTTGTTTGTGGTTGCAGCTGCTTGGGACAAAAAAAATGAATTTACATTGAGAGAGCTTTTATTGCATCACACCTGGTTAGTTGTTTGTAGCATTGGTTAAATTACCTCTCTTGTTTGGCACAGAAAGGTATGCTTGCCAAAAAACTAGCCATGTCCTTGTCTTTTTTGCAAGAACAACCCTTCTCTCTTGGATCAAATGAATTTGCATGTCTATTTGATTGAGAGAGAAACTTACCAGACTCCTTTCTCAGGATGGGCACTACCCACCTCCAAATGTTGCACTCACAGAAATCTGAAGTAATGCCAAGCATAGAAAACATCACCAATAAATCACATACGCTCTGAAGCACACACTCCAACAGGTTACAAAAACAAAGAGCAGCATGTCCATTTGATCAGTGGTGCGAGAGCGATTCCAGGGGGTTCCTTTAGCCGTGGGGTGGGGGGGGGGGGGGGGTTTAATGTCTGTTT
>NW_015505647.1:949831-966297 GCF_001515645.1 Sinocyclocheilus grahami
GGGGGGGGCTGGGGGGGGGGTGTTTGGGGGGGGGGGGGGGGGGGGGGGGGGTGATTAATGTCTGTATTCTATTATCTAAGATGCTGCAGTCACACTGTGTCCAGATAAGGCTTGAGTTAAATTATTCATCCAGACACGGGCCAACAGAACACAGACACATTCAGATGGGAAGCTATGTTTAAGAGAAGAGATCATTACTGAGACACTCTGGCAGATTCTCTCTCTCACACAGTCTGTTTCCACCATATGTGCGTCTTGTATTGTTACTGATACAGTTTCTACCTCACTGTGAGAAGTGTTCCCGGAATATAACCAAGCTGTTCAGGCATCAACAATAAGGATTTTGCCCAGTCAATTTGTCATTCACATAAAAAAGTTTTTAAAAATTATATATAAATGTAAATACAGTATATATATATATATATCAGCTTGAGCTTTGAATCTGTGGCGGAAGGAAGTAGTTCTGCACAAAAGAGGGTTTTATTAGGCACTCCGTTGTTTCTTGTTTAATTAATGAGAGAGAGAGAGAGAGAGAGAGAGAGACTGCGAAGATAGACGTTTCTTCTTATATTAACTAATGTACTCTACGATTAGCTCGGTGAATAATGAAAAAAATTATTTGACCCGGCTAGAACAAGCGGAGTGATACAAAATTGTGAAAGGGGCGTTCCTGTAGCAATACCAGTACAATATTGCTTTTGTGTTTTCAACAGAAGAAACAAACTCATCCAGGTTTGGAACAACATGAGTGTGAGTAAATTGTCATTTCATTTTTAGGTGAACTATCCCTTTAAGAAAGGCTTAACCAGAAAGAGCATCTGTACTTCTTGACTCAGGATAAAGATGGACTTTGGAACCAGTTGCATGTTTCCTGAGACCAACACTTAGCCCAGGTCCTTAACAAGCTGATAAACAGATAGCCTGTTTCAGTCTAACAAATAATATGGGCATGTATGGCTGCGATATAAGATATACAAATAGAAATGCATAATAAACAGCTTAGAGAGCTGGAGCAATTAAATGGAAAATACGACAATACGAGCTATGTCAGGTCTTGCTCCAAAGGCCGGCGTGCTGAGAATAAAGCCCTGAATCCAAACACATGTGACATGCACACAATAACATCACCAGCAGAGACATGCTCACAATCATGCAAAAAAATATAATAAGAATAATAAAAATATTCTTTATAAAAATATATCACCCAGCAGAATTACTAAGGAATGCTAAAAACTAGGGATGCACCGATAACTATTTTTTGGATCCGATACCGATACCGATTTTAACAAACACTTATTGGCCGATTCCGATACAGATACCGATATTTGTCACTTCCTCTCTTATTTGAAATTTTGGCATCAAAATAGATAATATTTTGATTAGGGCTAGGTATCGATTCAGATATGCCGATTTGATTCGATTTCGATTCGCAAGCTCTCAATTCGATTCAATTCTCGATTTTTTTTTTATTACATTCAGTGAATATTTTTCAATAATAATACAAATGCTATTGATATTTCTAAAAAAATAACAGTAAACATCAGTTTACAAATAGTGAATTAATAAAAAGAAATTAAGAACCACATGCCTGTATTTTAAACCTATTCTTTTTTTTTTTGTATAGGGGCCTTTTTAAACAATAGTAGGGCCCTATAAAATGTTCTTAATTTTTCTGGTACTCAGATGAAAGCATAAAACATTAATTTAATTTATAATGAAAATTAAACCCTTTTATTTTTTTGGCAAACAAAGTGCTGCACAAAAGAGGTTTACTGTTCAAATTAAAAATAAAACAGATGTGGTTATTCCTTTAAAAATAAAGATTTATTAATATTTATTAGCAGTAGTAGCATTGAGTCTTCAGACTGCTAAATAGTAATATATTCTGACAGTTTAACTTTAAACTAAACTTTTATTTTTGACGGGTTGCCGTGAAGAACTTGCAGCTGCTGTGTATGTGATATGACGGTAGTTTTCTCAAATGAAACGGTAAAATGCTAATGAAGTGACTCTCAGAGCAGCTGGAGATGGCATTCGTGTTCATATCATCATATAGTGAGATGGCAGAAGCTGAAAACACCGCGAGCGTCATCCGCGCTTTAGTATGTGTGTAGTAAACAAAGTGCGCCGCGCCATCCGCCAATCATTCATTGCGGAAATCATGGCGCCTTATGCGTGATATCAAATGCTTCTGCAGATTTATAGTATTACTATAGCATTTCACCTGAGCATTGCGAATCATGCGTATGGCCATGATAAGCGCTGAATGAATGACAGGCTTTCTGTTGTAACATTGCGCAAGGTAAATAAGGGTGACATCTAGTGGAGAAGACTAATGATAAGATTCACGTTAATCAGATCTTGTTTTAAACGTGCTGAAATAAATCCCGGAAAAGATTGATTTGCGGCTTTTGAGAATTTTTGAAAATTTATATCACGGTATTTTTCAAAATTATACCGGTTTCACGGTACATGACGGTATTTTATTTTTCTTGCATGACTGGGTGTTAACCATATTTTCTACTGATTGAGAGAGGAAATACTGCAGAATATTGAATACCACACTAAATAGAGACTAAACACGACCCCTTTTAATACATGTTAACCAGGAGTCACTCTCATTTATAATCGCGGCATTGTCTGATAAAATCAACATGCATCTACACTAAAGAGCGGCTATGCGGTTGATTTGGCTATATTACTTTTTTGTCTCATGAAGCGCACTGCCTGCGTCTGAGTAACAAACTAAAAAAAAAACAACAAAGAAGTGCATGTCATATTAACAGACGAACTACGCTCATATTTATAGTTCCAAACAATCAGTAAGCGACAGGTGCTTGGAAACGCTGTTTTGTACTCATTTATTGACGAGTCGGCTGCGGTGCGGCCAACTGAATGCGCTGCTTCTCTGCCGCTCACTGCACAGAACAGACGCCGAGAGAGGTGACACTTCTCCGGGAAAGTCAGACCTCGCGTTCGCGGGACAGCACTGGCTAAATCTTCCAACTGAACCATAGCTAAGGTTTATACAAAAAAGTCGCTAGGTTCGTCAGTATGAATATTCTATGGAAAAACCCGCTCAAAGGGTCTGAAAGTTGCTAAATCTAGTGCTAAAGTCGCGCTCGTGTGTGTGAGACGCGGCAGCTGATGGCAGGGGCGGTGGATCTTTGTGGCGGTCAATGTGGATATTATGGATGAGTTCTTCTGTGTCATCACGTTCTATTAGTTCTACAGCTTCAGATTCGGAACTTTCACGCTTAGTAACACATACAGCTGTTCCCTCACCACAGTGCAACAGTGAAATCAAACAGTGTCGCGTTCCGAACAAAAAAGTCGCTAGGTTCGTCAGTATGAATATTCTATGGAAAAACCCGCTCAAAGGGTCTGAAAGTTGCTAAATCTAGTGCTAAAGTCGCGCTCGTGTGTGTGAGACGCGGCAGCTGATGGCAGGGGCGGTGGATCTTTGTGGCGGTCAATGTGGATATTATGGATGAGTTCTTCTGTGTCATCACGTTCTATTAGTTCTACAGCTTCAGATTCGGAACTTTCACGCTTAGTAACACATACAGCTGTTCCCTCACCACAGTGCAACAGTGAAAAGGGACCCCTTTCAAACAGTGTCGAGACATACCGGTATTTTAAAAATTCATATCATAACAAAAATAAACACCGGTACTCGGTATGAACCGGTATACCGCCCAGCACTAACTAGCAGTTTTATTGCTGCATCATCAAATAATTTCTAATGAACATGGATTGGATCCATTTAACATTCAGCAGGCCTACATAAATACAACAGAACAGCGATACATATTAAATAAACAGTGCTTTTTAGGTAGGTTTAACAGTTTTCAGGAACATAAATAAAGTAAACAAATGTAAAATAACACTTCACTGTATAAATTAAATACATATTAATCCTTCTTTATTGTAACAGACTTTATTATGATTAATCTTCTAATTAGTTTTTGTATACATTTTAATATTTTTAAAAGGGTTTTCTAGTCTACGTCGGAGCTAACGTTATATGGGTAATGAAAGCACGCAGTTCTTCGGATTTAAAGTATGTCAGTTTATTAAGCACCCCCCGAAAAGGCAGATCTGTATAGATTTGTTTACTGTTAGTTGTAATAAGTGTTTTGTGTAATTCGCTGTATGTTGATGATAATGCAACTGAGAGAGAGAGTTTAATGTGCACTTCTCGTGCTGTGTTTTGTTTAGCTCTTATGGTGATTTTTTTGGAGTGAAAAAGGACGCAATAAACATCAGTAAAGTTTTGGACATCATTCAGATGAGCTCCGCTACACTTATGAAAGTTACAAAAGTTATTTAGTCAAGAATAGTGTGCAATCTTTTGTATTTTGTTATTTGATTAGCATTAAAGTGCAGACAGCAGTGCTAGGATTAGGCAACAGACATTATACAGCTCAGTGCCTTCACGCAGTTAATTAATAAACCATCGGTTTGTTATATCAGCCTTTTTCCTTATACAGGTGCATCTCAATAAATTAGAATGTCATGGAAAAGTTCATTTATTTTAGAAATTCAACTCAAATTGTGAAACTCGTGTATTAAATAAATTCAGTGCACACAGACTGAAGTAGTTTAAGTCTTTGGTTCTTTTAATTGTGATGATTTTGGCTCACATTTAACAAAAACCCACCAATCTCAACAAATTAGAATACTTCTTAAGTATAAAAACTTTTTTAGTGAATTGTTGGCCTTCTGGAAAGTATGTTAATTTACTGTACATGTACTCAATACTTGGTAGGGGCTCCTTTTGCATGAATTACTGCATCAGTGCGGCGTGGCATGGAGGTGATCAGCCTGTGGCACTGCTCAGGTGGTATGGTTCACTAAAAATGTTTTTTTATTGGTCTTATGAAGTATTCTAATTTGTTGAGATAGTGAATTGGTGGGTTTTTGTTAAATGTGAGCCAAAATCATCACAATTAAAAGAACCAAAGACTTAAACTACTTCAGTCTGTGTGCATTGAATTTATTTAATACACAAGTTTCACAATTTGAGTTGAATTACTAAAATAAATGAACTTTTCCACGACATTCTAATTTATTGAGATGCACCTGTATAGCCGATATGTCGATGGTTGTAAATTGAGGAAAAATCGGCCGATAAATATCGGCGGCCGATACATCGGTGCATCCCTAATAAAAACTATACAATAATACCACATTTGCGCACACAATAACAAATCCATAACCTTGTTCTTAATCTATTCCAAGAACACACAGGCCTTCCCTTATGTATTCAGAGTTGTATGTGTCTAGCGTTAAACGGATGTGTGTTTTGAGTGCTGTTGACAGTGGAGGGGTGTAATGAGAGTAATGATTAAAGGCCGATTAAAACTGCATGAGGATTATCGCGCTCATTTTCAGCCTCAGCTCTGCTAACTATCAAACACTGCTGCATTTCAGCCACTGCTCTAATATATCTGTGTGTATGCATTCATTTACAAACTCTTATATGTAGCGTTTACATCACTGATTAAAATACTCTAAATTCAGAAACTGAACTGGAATTTTAAAAACATTCTCAATTCAATTCTGAAGGATGCAAAACACTGCTGTGTGTGTATTTGTATGCTTCTCATGATCTGGGCTGCTCTGTGAACTCTAATGGTTGAGCATGTGATAAGACCAACCATGAACCCCTTCATAGGTCCATTTAATCAGCAGGGTGCCAGAGTGAAAAATACACCATTTCAAGGCCAGCTCTCAGGGCATCATGGGACAGAGTAGGCCAAAGGTCATTTCTTGATCATTAAGAGCCAAAAAAGGCACGAGGTCTCTGAAATAAAAGTCATAATCTAACGTGAATTATATCTTGTTGGACTGATATACTGTCATACTGAAATGGACCTCAATCTATTTTTAGTGTTCATATTGAAACAACTTATAATAACTTACAAAAGCCTTTTTTTAAGGGGAAAGGGAGGAGGGAGTAAATGGACCACTCAATATTTTATTAAAGTAAATGATAAATAAATAAATAAAAATGTAATGAGTATATCATCAGGGTTGAGCAATATAAAAAAGAAAAATAAGAACAAAACAATAAATATATACAGTGGGTACGGAAAGTATTCAGACCCCCTTAAATTTTTCACTCTTTGTTATATTGCAGCCATTTGCTAAAATCATTTAAGTTCATTTTTTTTGAGGAAAAAAAATGAACAAATGATTTTCGCAAATGGCTGCAATATAACAAAGAGTGAAAAATTTAAGGGGGTCTGAATACTTTCCGTACCCACTGTATATAAAAAAAAAATGTATGCATGCAGCAATAAACAGTACAAATGCAATAAAAAAATCATAATAAATCAAGACATGTTTATATTTAATTAAAAAACAATTATATTTAATAAAAAAGAAAAACACACAAAATTTAAAAATGCCATGCAACATGGACATAAATCAAAGTCTATCAGCACTTCTGTTACTAATGTTTATATCACAGTCGCTGGCCTAAAGTCTATGCTCAGCATGTGTATCCCTCAGTGTCTTGATAAGAAACGTGTTAACAGTAAATACACTAATAACTGAAGCCTATAGGAGACATGTAGGTTGCTATGCACACTACAACTACTGCACTGTTTCAACAGTATAAGCGTAACACAGTACACATGGTGACATGAGACTGGTGGAGTGGAATCGCTTACTAACCCTGTCTGTGCAAAACTCATGTCAAAACCAGCTAAAAAAAGTAAACAGGCTGACTTTCATTTGGTATCTGTGGAAAAGATGAGACGTATCTGAAAAGCACCCCAAACTCCATCCACGGGAATGATGTCAGCAGTGCATACGTTTCTATGACTGGAAAAGTCGGTCCACATCAAATGGACAACAAATTCAACAACATTTACGGCTTAATATTTCTGTCTGTCAAGCTTTTTTTATAGACTAACTAAGTGTATTACTGCAAACTCATTTCCCATTTGTGCTTACACACTGAGGGTCAGCCTTCCACAAATGACATTAGGTAAAGATTAGACATTAGTCTGAAAATAAACTAAAATATTTCTTAAGTAATAATATAAGAATAGGAATTAAAATAATTAAGCCATTAAAAAGAGCCACTGTTTTATTTAAAGAAATAGTTCACCCAAAAAAAAACTTAAATTTTATTTGCTGAAAATGTGTACTCCTTCAGGCCATCCAAGATGTAGATGAGTTTGTTTCTTCATCTGAACAGATTTAGAGAAATTAGCATTAGCCTACATTATTTGTTCACCAATGGATCCTATGCAGTGAATGGGTGCCGTCAGAATCAGAGTATAAACAGCTGATAAAAACATCACAATAATCCACAAGTAATCTACAGAACTTCAGTCCATCAATTAATATCTTGTGCAGAAACACTTGTAGAGAACAAATTGTTTTCAAACTGGCCAAAATATCATTATCCATAATAACACTTTCTCTAGTGGAAAAAGTTGTTTCACCTGAATCAGAAGAGAAATATGCACAGATCAAGTACCGTTTACAAGCTAAAACAGACCAAAACAGTTCTAAACAAATATGACAGCAGATGGACTTTTTCACTGGTATTAGTATTAGTTTTCCATTTTATTATCCAGAACTGCTTTTCTGACTGATATGACACAATGTTAACCATTTGTACATTCTCTAACACGTATATTTTAGATTCACAATTCATTTAAAAGCCTCTGATGTGTAAAAATATTAAGTATCATCATGTCCTCCTGTTTTTTTTAACCCTAATAAAAGTTATAGGAGCATTAAATAGTTAATAAAGAAACTTAATTCTAATGCTCATTATATTAGAGTTAGCCGCACTTATGCTAACGATTAACTACTCTAATAACAGCATTCATTTCAATCCGACATTCAAATTAAAATATTGAATAATATTCATAACAGAAGCGGTGTTTCCCACAGACTTGCACTCTATTTGTGGTGGCATAGCCTATGCAAAATCATTTTCTGCCAGCAGAAGGCGCTTGTAAAGGGGCGGTCACACTGCACTTTTCGTTCCATTGACTTCCATTCATATGCATGCGAATGCATCAGACCGGAAACGCAAGCTCATGCGAAAAATTCCGCATTTCGCTGCGATCCAAAGATCAGGTTTGGTGAACTCTGACCTGCGAATTTGCATCACGTGAAGACGTGTGACCAGTAGAAGATCGATACGTCACTGCGTGACCTCTCTGTACAGAAATTCAAAAATGGAGGAAGTGCTAATTTTAGCCCTGGTGGAGCATCCTATTTTATATAATACATCTTTAAAAGATTATAAAAATCAAATAAAAAAAAGAAGCTGCATGGTTCGCGGTATCAATGGAAACAGGAACAGACGATATATATATAGAGAGAGAGAGAGAGAGAGAGAGTACAATATAATTACTATACACAAGTGTATTATTATTAAATTAATGTTGTTCGTTATTTTATATTTATATTTTCAGAATCATTTTAAAATTAATTTTGCACACCTCAAGAACTTATAAAATGGCCTATTTAAAGGGAAAACCCTACAGCACTTAAAGCACAGCACTTAAAAATGTAATATATATGTACAGTCAAACAAAAATTTATTCAGACACCTTGAACATTTAATTTATTAATACACTTTATTCACTATAGTTAAAAAAAATGGTAATAAAATATGACAGAGCCGAAAGTAATCCTTGCGGCGATCCTCATCCAGCCGAAGCTCCTGAATTAAAGATTGGAACTGTCCCCCCCGCTCATTCCCAGTCCGTAGAATAGGGTGAACCCACAGCCTTCTCTTTTCCAGACGCTTTCGACGCCGTCGCAAAAGACACAGTACAAGCACATCTGAATTCATGTTGTGATAACTGAGGGGAAACCTTGGCGCGTGATGTCATATTCTGCTCCCGCCCATATTCGCAGCGGCGTCCGAAAAAATTTTGCACGTTCAAAGTCTAGTGTGACCGCCCCTTTAAGCAGGAGAGATAGAGGTTTTCCTGGTAACGCTGTACACAAAGCAGCGCTCACTCAGCTCACAAACGCTGCTCAGGCATTACAGGCAAGCATAATTTTCTGAAGACAGTCGGGTTCCTTCAGAAATACAGTGATATAAAAATACCCGCACATGGTTTCGACTTTGAAACGTGCAGTGCTCATGTTTATTCGACGAAGTCAAAGCCTTTTGGAAAATCTATTTGTGGCGGCGAGTTTTGATATTGTGGCGGGCCGCCACAAATAAATCAATGTATGAAAAAACACTGATCTAAATATTAAAAATTAAAAATGAAACTTACCTGCTTGAACGCTTTCATTTGATCTGGGTGTCTTTAAAGTGTTTTGTTAGTTTGGTGTGTTTCCTGGTTTTGATGTCGCCACGTCTCAGTGCTTTTATGAAGAGAGTGCATCTGCGCACCTTTCGGATAGCGCATCAAATCGGTACCACCGGTACTTAAAAAAACTTGGTACCGTAACTTTTTCATTTTTTTAGTGCCAACTTGGTACTGAAGTACCGGGTCTTTTGACAACACTAGCCAGAAGCGACACTTTAAAGTAAAAATGCATGTTTGCTTCTTACAAACATGCAGCTTTTCACTTCACAAGACGTTCATTGATGGACTGGGTTCATTTGGATTACTTGTGGATTATTGTGATGTTTTTATCAGCTCTTTAAACTCATTCTGACGGCACCTATTCACTGCAGAGGATCCACTGGTGAGCAAACTCTTGGATGGCCTGAGTAAATGTCCAGCAAATTTAAATTTTTGGTAAAAATATTCCTTTAAAACAAATTAAACTTGGGCATCTGTGATGTAAGCACACAGGCCTGTCTGGCTGTATGAGGGTCATACACGTGTGTAAAACACAACACACCGACTGCAATGAGTTCACACACTCTGAGTGTAAGTGGGAAGTGAAGCATAGGCTAGACGGCATGGTATAAATGTCCTGCTGGATCATATTTCCCACTGCTCCAAATCCCCAGCAGGACACAGACACAGAGCCAACACGTTCATGAGCAATTACGCATTTATGAATGGAGCTTGTGGTGTGGAAATAGAGGCAGGCCTTGGAGACAACTCTGCTGGAACACACTGCGAGAGGACAGGAGAACTGTCAGTCAGCAGGGCAACCAATAGCAGAGCGGGAGAGTGGGAGATCTCAGCCAGGTGACCTTCTTGAGAAAATAAGTCTTCAATAATTGGGTAATTAAACAATGATAAAACCATGGTCGAAATGATACAATGTTAATTTTGCATACAAGTATAATACAATTATTTATTTAATGCCATGAGAGCAGCAAGGCTATCTTCTTCATGGCGAGAACTAAGTGAACAACAATCAACAAAAAACTACATAAAACATTTAAGCTTAATACATGACAAAAACTCTAAAATATATTTTTTAATGCATCAGTTAAATAAATAACCATGCATAAATCTTGAATGGCATAAATGACACTTTGCAAAAACAACTTGATCATGCCATAAACTTGAAATTTCTAAAAATAAAATTAAAAAGTTTATAAATATTCTTTATTATGGCTCTTCTTTAATATAAAATAATTTTGCATTTAAGCATGTTTTATGTAAAATAAGAGCCAAAATAATATTTTTTTATTAATCATGTAATCATGTTAGCACGTATTTATGTAAAATAAAAAACATACCTATATGCAAAATTATATTAATGCTTGCCTGCAAAATAATTTTTTATTGTAGCTCTTATTTGACACAGAAACACACATGAATGCAAAATTATGTAAAATAAGAGCCCAATAATTTGACATGTCAGCATGTTTTATGTAAAATAAAAAAGACAAGCTTATATGCAAAAAAGCCATAAAACATGCTTGTATGCTTAATTATGCCAAATTAAATAAATAACTAAGATCACTTTCCCATGCACACATCTTTGTAATGCAAGAGTCAAAATAAAACAAGTTAGCATGTCAGAATGTCTTTAGGTAAACCATTTTCTAAACTCATAGCATATTGTAATATTTAAGCATGTATGTAAAATAATAGGCAAAATAACTGCATGAAAAAACGTCTTCATGTAAAATAAAAGCCATAATAAAAAAATATTTTTCTTAAAACTCAGCTACCTTCTATTTCAATTCTGTCTGTACTAGTTGGACTAAGTGGGCCCCTTAGGCGTTTCAAAGAATACTTCATAGTCATGGGGTTACACTATAACCGAGACTTACATTAAGTATATCTCAGTACTAGCTATGGCTCTCTAAACGGCAGAGAGATGCTTCAAAGATAATCCGCTTCAAAAATAAATTATTGTGCCCATGCTGAGACATCTGAGCTCTAAACATATGCAGATAACAACTGCAGTGGATTTATCATGAGCATGCAATTTCATCTCGCCCACATCTGGACAGAAATCCCTCGATGGAATAGATTAATAATCCGCTAAACTGAAGATGCCTTCGGCATAATGAGGTTACCAGAACGAGAATGGCTTCCGACTGGTCTCTATGGTTGCTCTGAACAACAGCTACGCAACCAGATAGGGCTTTAAATTGGAGTAAATAAATAAAACAGGACAGAAACAAATAAAGATAGATATTACTCAATTCAAAGCAAATGCAACAAACTTAATGCATTTTTGTCACATAGAAATGCACTTGACAGTAAAGCGCTGATTTTGAGCTAGAATTCAGAAAATGTACTGCTATTAAATTCTGTCAACATTTCCTCATCCTCATGTCGTTCCAAACCTGTATGACTTTCTTTCTTCTGCATGTGGAATACTAAGAAGATATTTTGTAGAATGTTACCAAACCATTTTGGTTACCCTTGATTTCTACAGTATGGGCAAACATTTCTTGAATTTCTCAAATTATCTTCTTTTACGTTCCGCAGAAGAAAGAAATTCAGACAGGTTTGGAATGACATGATTGTGAGTAAATGATGACAATTTTCGTTTTTGGGTGAACTATCCCTTTAAGAGCTTTACCATTTGTAAATAGTTAACACCTAATTGATACAATTTATCTTTAATCAGGCTCTTATTGAATTAACATTTTACTTCAATTAAAATTGAATTAGAATTTAAAGAGTAAGAAGCGATTAAAACTATTCTGTCACACGATCCTAATGGAATTTACTAAAGTTCTACCAGAGTTCACTACAGTAGTAAACCCAGAGTTTAACTGACTAGTATTAGTAAGATGGTGGTCACAACAATTAAAACCATGGTCCTCGTTACCATGGTTATATGGTTTTTAAAATCAATAACAAGTAATAATTAGTAATTTATAGCTATGGTTATAAAAAAATCAACATGTAGAAACTACAAAAACAACTTATATTAAACAATATAAAAGTAAAATATTCCCCAATATTTAATATAAGTAATAACAGTAACATTTATAATAAATACATTTCTGTCAAAACAGTGTTTTTGCTTTTTTGCCTGCTCTGTAATTTTAAAACAGTGCCTAATATGGGAGAGGTCTCCCTCGCTTCTGCGATAGGTCCACCGGGAATGTCCCAGTGCTCCTGATGGCCAGTACATGCCTGAGCATGATGCTTAGAGATTTCTACGGCAAAACACCTCAGGAATGATATAGTATTAAGTGAAAGTATACGGTATGAACATTTCTTATCACGATTATAGTGACCAAAATGATCACGATTTTCAGTATTATAACGTATTGTTAAAATGTGCTGGAAATGTTCAAAAAGTACTGACACAAATAATTTCACCAAGTTCTACATTTAAAATCAACAAACAACAAATAAAATGAGTTTTTGTTTGCATAACTAAAACAATAACATTACCAATGATGTTCGGATTTTAAATGACAACATGACTGACAACAGTTTAATAGCATGTTGAAATATCTAATGTAAATGTTCAAATTAAATTTTTTTTAAAGTGTCATAAATGGTAAACCTCACATTTCAGCTTTTAAATAAAGAAAAGGGTCAAGTCAAAATTATAATTGATTAATACATGATTATATGTATTTTATCTGCTCCATAAATAATTCTAGATAGATACCTTATTGTTTAAATGTGTAGAATCCACATAAGCTTGTTTTTCATCAACCGGTCAAAATGTACAGCAGGGCATGCAAATTCGGTCCATTTTTTGGCCCAGACAAAAACTGCACCCAGGCTGAATGTAAATGTAACTCTCTGTAAATCCACTCTCTGACACTAGGTGGCGCTTTTGGAACAGTAGAATTAGAGCTGTTTCCTGTAGCCTCCGGGGACAAAACAGCATTGCGCTTAAAACACTACTTTTTTAGGTATTACATGGAGCGAAGACGAAAACCAAATGCCATCGAATCTTTTCTGAAGACAGTCAGAATCTTCAGAGGTACATTCATATAATTAATTCATCCATATATTAATTTGTATAATTCCCTTAGCACTCTTTAAACCCCCCCAGCTTTTCCTCCATGTTTTCACACAAAACTAAACTACTCTGCTGCTGTGCGCACGTGAGACTGTTACTTAAAACTGTTTTATGCTTCAGGGCTCCAGACTCATTCTTCCCACTGGTCGCTCTTTTGCGACTAACTTTCTCAGTTGGTCACATCAGCACATGATTTGGTCGCAATATTTTTATTTTTAGGGATTAATCGATGCATGCTGATGAACTTTTATCATAGTTTATAGTATAACATTCAACCTGTTCTTTTTCATCAGTATTATTTGTGATTAAAATTTTGTGAACGGGAGTTCCTATTTTGCTATGTTATAACCGGGCTTAGGGTGCTTTCACTCTCGAATTCGCGATCTTGTCACGTTTTACAAGAAAAGATAATTGTCTGATTTGCTTACACACATCTATACATATTTCACTTTTTAAAACTAAAACAAAAGATGGATTCATTGTTATTCTTAATTAAAAAAAACAACAATAAAATAGTAGGATACAATGACAAACAAGCTTACAAAACGTTTATTAACAAAAACGAATAAGACAAGGCATGGCAAACACCACATGCTGTATTATGTACCGACTAATAAATTACAGAACGTTTAGCAAAAACTGAGGAATCAAATAACTAAAAAAAGAGAGCTTACATAGCATAACGTGAGGTAAACAGCAAAGATAACAAGCTTTTCAAAATGAAAACAAAAAGAAAAGTAAAACTAAACTTGCTGTCGGTGACAGTGCTTGCATGTTTTTCCCCACAACAATACCAGCATGTTCACCTTTGGTTTAAGAAGCGGTCTTTTACTTTAGCTTGAAAACCATCCATCAATTTCCTCAATATTCGCATCATTTTTCATGCACGCAGCTTCACGCTCCTGCTGACGTGGAGAGTATAAACCAGGCTCTACACTTGAAGCGCTGCGTAGCTCAAATGAGTCGCGCAGTTTCGTTATGCTTTCAGTTTCATTTGCCGTTTGATGTTTCTCATATGCAACAGAAATGGCAGCGCTTATGAGTTAAACAATGCGGTGGTCGCGCCAGTGCAATCGCACACACAATTTAGTCGCACGGGCAGAAAAAATTATCGCAAAATGCGCCCATTTGGTCGCACTCTGGAGCCCTGTGCTGGACAGTATTTATTTATCCTGAGTTGTTCAAATCGCGGTAATCGAATACAGTTATAGTGATAATTAAAATACGAAATGGTAATACTAACCATGGGGTATTTTATCACGATTTATCGTCAAACTGGTAATCGTTACATCCCGGTGTGAAACTTTCATATCACGATTATAGTGACCAAAGTTATCACGATTATCAATATTATCACGGTTTTGTTCAAACTAGATGAAAACGTTCAAAAAGAACTGATACACACTGAAAACATTTCAATAAGTTTTATATTTGAAAATCAACAAACAACTAATACAATTAGCAGCTATATGCACTTTTTTTTAGCATAAACATTAAATGAACATTAACATGAAGCCCTAATAATAATAATAATAATAATAAATCACTTGAAGATCATGTGATCTTCGGTTAGGAGATCTTGTGATGCTTTTTAAAGCAAAGTTGGGGTTGTTCGCCAAGAGAGTTTCAAACGCTTATACGAGACAGTAATGCCCTGCGCCCTTCTGTTTGGAATTCACCGCATGTCTCTTGTATCACCGCGGAGGCGCGGACGTGCTCTCTTGTTTCATTCAAATGCAGCTTGAGTCTCATTTTTTGATTGTATTGAAAATGAAATCAGAGGAATTTAGTATTAATACTACTATAATTTTGCTGTAGTGATCATATTGTCCTGACGATTGTTTTGTACACTGCTCATAATGGATTTATAAACAGGTAAGATTTCAAAACATGAATCTCAATTCAATATTTCATATCCCCGTATTTATATATTATTTTAGGTAGGGATGCACCGATATGAAAATTTTGGCCGATACCGATAACCGATTATTCTTTATTTTTGAAAGCCGATAACCGATATGTTGGCCGATAAATCTATATCCAAATTGTTATATACTTTTTGAGAGCCTGATTACAAAAAAGGTCTCATCATTAAAAGCCACATCCCAAACACTTCAACATAAGCAGCCTAGTTTGAATGGTGTACGTTTTAAAAATATTTTTACTCTCCCATTACCAAATTTAGTCATAAAAAAGTCTTACAAATAAATAAAATAATGCATAAATAATGCAAACAAGTCACTGGACATCATTACACGTGTAAAGAATCAAAATGAATGCGCCATAGATCAATAAAACAGAATAGCCTCTGCACGGACAATAATTAAATGATTTTAATTACTAAACCATATTGTTGATGAAAATAATAAGAGAAAAATACAAGTGGTTGTTGTTATTAATAATATATCAATGATTTTGAAAAAGTAACAAAGTAACAACACTGTTTTAAATAGCAGCCGTTGAGCTGCACGTGCTGAAGCTGAAGAGCTGAATGAACATGGTAAACTGGTAAACTGAGCTGGCAGCTTATTTAACTCAAGGAAATGCATCCTGAGATTAATATTAATACAACATAAACATAATATTACAACTTATATATGTACAAAATGACGCAGTTATTGCGTGCTATAGTCAGAATGTGTGATCCTGTTGTGGATGCGCGCTTCCCATAACAACGCGCTGAAACACAGCAACTAAACCCAAAGAATACACAACGTTTTATTATAATAATGTTCTCATTAGAATATTATATACACGACATTCCCAATCATAGTTATTAATGTTGTGCACTGCTGTTTGAGCTGCGTGCACTGAGCTAAAGACAATCACCGGTAAACTGAAGCGCTCTTTTAACTTAACCAAACACATTCTATATGAGATAAATCAGATATACATCAAATAAACACAAAAATATTACAATGTACAATTGCACAAAAAGCTGCAAACGAACAGCGCGCATCTGAAGTATCTCTGAAGGAAATAATGCATTATTTATCGGCTTTAAGATAGCGGCCAAATTTTCTTATCAGGCCGATACCGATAACAGAAAAAAATAGCATTTATCGGCCGATACCGATATGGTGGCCGATATATCGTGCATCCCTAAAAATAAT
>NW_015505647.1:966556-969366 GCF_001515645.1 Sinocyclocheilus grahami
ATCTCTAATCAATATTTTTTGTCCAATTATTTGCCCAGTTAGTTTTGGTATTGAGGTAAAAGTTACCTTGCATTCGCTATATAACAGTGGGTGGTGGTCACGAAGATGACTGAGCAAATTTGATGCGTTTCTCCCTTTTGCAGCTACTTTCTTCTTGCAAGATCGGCAGACAGGGTGACCGTCCTCGATTAAATTGCCTTCAGGACTCTTCTAAAAGCCAAAATACGACCAGACCACCGATTTGGTCCTCTTAGATGGCTGAAAAATCTCCCGAGCGCTGTCAACTGCCTTCCGCTATTTCATCTCGTGCAAAAAAAACAACAACACCAACACTGCATGCTGCTTCTGCGTCAGACTGATGCTGGCTGGACAGGATTTACCACAAGTTTTCAAAAGCGCGATAATCAAACACGGTTTTGATGATAATTAAATTTTAAACGGTAATACTAACCGTCAGTGCATTTTATCGTGATTTATCGTGAAACCGGTAATCGTTCCATACCTAGTTACATCCCTAGGTGAAAGTAGGTCCAAAGTCTTTCAACATACCCATTAACTTTAAAAAATGACAGTGATCTTCAAAAATATGCACAAACACACCCTTATGCTTCTGTGGTGAAAACTAAGGGACCTCGGAATACCATAAAAGTGTATATATACACATCAAGCAGTCATTTGTCCTCTACATCCCCAAAGGGTAACTACAGTCACAGAACGAGAAGCATAAATCCACAAAAATGTCATCCGTGTCTACATGGAAAGGAGTATTCGTATAAACCACTACATAAAAGCCGCACATTTGTCTTTAGCTTTGATTTGATGTCTAATACACGAGTCGTTCTGGGAACACTGACCAAAAAGCTGTTATCTGCGTTCTCCAAGCTGATCTTGTCTGAATTTCCAACACCTGTAAAATTATGCCCCTGTAATTCAATACTGATGGCTTCGAAGCGATACCTGGGGACCGACATCTGAACTATCTTTCATTAAGGCTTATTAATGGCAACTGTTGATGTTCAACTGAGATTAGATCTTGGCAGAGGCCCATGTCTTTCAAATACAAGGTCCTCTATTGCCTTTAAGTCTAGCACATGAGTTGCCAATTGCTATTCAAGTGTCTGCTCCTTCACCACTGGAGGGTTTCAGGAGGTGTTAAAGGGACTTGAAGTGTAAACTTTTGGAGAGCTGTTTTAGTGTTAGCACAAAGATACCCTTCACAAGAGTGCTAACATGCTTTGACACCACAGTGGCCATGAGGAACTACATCTGAAGGTGGATCTCGAGAGGGCGAGAAAAACTTTCAATCTTTAGTTAAAATCTACAAGTTTTATACATTTAGAGTTAGAATAGTTTGCAAGAGCACAAGTATAAATACAAAAAGGCTGTAAAAGCAGACCAGTTAGTAGATGAGTTCATCTATTTGTCATGGTGCCGTTTAATGTCCCTAACAGCTTTGCAGTCCCATTTAGCTACATGTTAGCAACCAACTTTTTCAAAGCATGTAAAGGTTTAAAGAAATTATGAGTGGGGTATTACTGTTGTATTTCATATTGTAAAATAAAACATGAAACACAGACCATATTGCAGCCATTTAACCAAAAACCCATTAAAGGGGTCATTAGGGTTGGGTATCATTTGGGGGGTTTTCGATACCGGTGCCAAATCGATACTTTTAAAACGGTTCCGGTGCCTAAACGGTGCCTGAACCGATACTTATTAAAAAATAAATACATAAATAAATAAAAATTACCCCAAAAAATGATGGATTGGTCATTAGCACTATAAACACATGATGTCTGTTTCATTGATACTGGATGCCAGAGGGCGCCCTCGCACAGAAAATCCACATATCCAGTCACAGAATTAGAGAACTCATGACCCTCCAGGAAATCCCTTATATGGACAAAGGCATCGCTATTATATCTGTAACTGAGTAAACAGAACATATAAACGTTTTGAATGATAAAACAAAGACAATAAACACTCGACTGCGACAATATAGTTTATCTGTGTTATTTAAGCCATCTCTGGTATTTTCATAATAATGAAGTATATTTATCATAGGGTGACCATACTTTAGTTTTCCCAAAAAAAAAACAGTAGGGGGCGGGGTTCGTGGGCGGGGCTTCACCTAACAGTATATGTAGCAAGGTTTTTTTTGTTTGTTTGCTTATTTTGTTTTTATAATAAATAAAAAGAAAACAAGTAGAAAGAATAGAAAAAGAATAGGGAATGCTAGTGTTAGAGGGTCATTTTTAAATAAAAAAATAAAACAATTCAATAGAACAGATAATGCTAGTGTTAGAAGGTCATTATTTATAATAAATAAAAAGAAAATAAATGGAAAGAATAGAGAAAGAATAGAGAATGCTAGTGTTAGAGTCTTTTTTCTTTATAAATAAAACAAGTAGTTAGAATAGAAATAGAATAGAGAGTGCAAATGTTAGAGGGTCAAGTTTTTTAATAAAAAAAAAAATCAAGCAGATAAAATTCGAAGTAGCATTAGAATAGAGAGTGCTAGAGTTAGAGGGTCAAATGAAGATTAAAGAGATGTGTTTTCAGCCGTTTCTTGAAAATATTAAGGACTCGGCTGCTTGGATTGAGCTGGGCAGGTCATTCCACCAGGAGGGAACAGTTAATGTAGAAGATCATGAAAGTTTTATCATAGGCATAATACGAAACGTTTCAATACAAGCATTTCAGTCAAATGTAATTTATGCAATATTTCAAACCTTTAACCCACTTGGGAAAATCAACCCATGGCAACAGTTTAAAAGTAGCCCAATTCTGTGGAAAAAACGCGGACTTGG
>NW_015505647.1:969570-990776 GCF_001515645.1 Sinocyclocheilus grahami
CATGATGTCTGTTTCATTCATACTGGACGCCAGAGGGCGCCCTCGCACAGAAAATCCACATATCCAGTCACAGAATTAGAGAACTCATGACCCTCCAGGAAATCCCTTATATGGACAAAGGCATCGCTATTATATCTGTAACTGAGTAAACAGAACATATAAACGTTTTGAATGATAAAACAAAGACAATAAACACTCGACTGCGACAATATAGTTTATCTGTGTTATTTAAGCCATCTCTGGTATTTTCATAATAATGAAGTATATTTATCATAGGGTGACCATACTTTAGTTTTCCCAAAAAAAAAACAGTAGGGGGCGGGGTTCGTGGGCGGGGCTTCACCTAACAGTATATGTAGCAAGGTTTTTTTTGTTTGTTTGCTTATTTTGTTTTTATAATAAATAAAAAGAAAACAAGTAGAAAGAATAGAAAAAGAATAGGGAATGCTAGTGTTAGAGGGTCATTTTTAAATAAAAAAATAAAACAATTCAATAGAACAGATAATGCTAGTGTTAGAAGGTCATTATTTATAATAAATAAAAAGAAAACAAGTAGAAAGAATAGAAAAAGAATAGGGAATGCTAGTGTTAGAGGGTCATTTTTAAATAAAAAAATAAAACAATTCAATAGAACAGATAATGCTAGTGTTAGAAGGTCATTATTTATAATAAATAAAAAGAAAACAAGTAGAAAGAATAGAAAAAGAATAGGGAATGCTAGTGTTAGAGGGTCATTTTTAAATAAAAAAATAAAACAATTCAATAGAACAGATAATGCTAGTGTTAGAAGGTCATTATTTATAATAAATAAAAAGAAAACAAGTAGAAAGAATAGAAAAAGAATAGGGAATGCTAGTGTTAGAGGGTCATTTTTAAATAAAAAAATAAAACAATTCAATAGAACAGATAATGCTAGTGTTAGAAGGTCATTATTTATAATAAATAAAAAGAAAATAAATGGAAAGAATAGAGAAAGAATAGAGAATGCTAGTGTTAGAGTCTTTTTTCTTTATAAATAAAACAAGTAGTTAGAATAGAAATAGAATAGAGAGTGCAAATGTTAGAGGGTCAAGTTTTTTAATAAAAAAAAAAATCAAGCAGATAAAATTCGAAGTAGCATTAGAATAGAGAGTGCTAGAGTTAGAGGGTCAAATGAAGATTAAAGAGATGTGTTTTCAGCCGTTTCTTGAAAATATTAAGGACTCGGCTGCTTGGATTGAGCTGGGCAGGTCATTCCACCAGGAGGGAACAGTTAATGTAGAAGATCATGAAAGTTTTATCATAGGCATAATACGAAACGTTTCAATACAAGCATTTCAGTCAAATGTAATTTATGCAATATTTCAAACCTTTAACCCACTTGGGAAAATCAACCCATGGCAACAGTTTAAAAGTAGCCCAATTCTGTGGAAAAAACGCGGACTTGGTTATGTTTTCCAGGGAAAAGAGGACATATGGGCACCCTAATTTTTTATCCATTGCTAATCGATGTATTCTTTTTAAAGTAGCATATGGAACATATTTTCTGCCTCATTCTGTGACAAGAAGCCTCATCAGATCACAAAAGGAAGCATTTGACCGGTGTTGTGGAGTAAAAAGGTTATAATGTTCTCTTTTGTTGGACAACAGGTTTAGAAATGTTAATACAAGGGAGGTTTAGCTTTAGGTATTTTAATTTAAGCATGTTTAGCTTAGTTAACGGAAGGCTACCTGCTGCCATCATAGCAAGTGTAATTACTGCATTCACGCGCTCCTCGAATGCTCTCATTTCCCGAGTTGTGCTTTTAAATCAGAATGTGAAAACAACATGGACACTCTCGTTAATACAAAGATGTGTTGGATTTGCATTATTAGAGCTTTCCGACTTGAGATCACATGCATTTTTTCAGTCGGGAAATTATTTTTCACGTGCAGTGCCAGTGATGATGCCAGTGGATCACCGGATCGGCTTTCACCGTGGACGAAGTGGAGTCAAGCCCGGGGTCGTCACATGTCGGCCGTGCCGTTCTCAAGCCTGCCGGCCGTTCCTCACTCTAGCCCGCCAGCCGCTGCTCACTCAAGCCCGCCGTGTGTGTCGCTGTGTTTCGTTGTGAAAACGAAACTACTTTGTTTGGCCTTCCAAAAGAGGACACAACTAGAAATCAGTGGTTAAGTTGTATTTACAACACCGTTCCAGAACAGTTCAACCCAAATATTCAGATGTGTGCAGCGCATTTTATGGAGGACTGTTTCCTGAACCTGGGAGAGTAGCCTACAATGTGTCTGTGCACAAAGGCTGTTTCTATAAAGAAACTGTTCCAACTTTGCAAGGACAGTCTGGAGCTTCTGACTCACAGCCTGTAAGTACGTTTTTTATATTTAAAGAATTTGCCACTGACGATTCAAGTGCAAGTTTTGAGCAGTGTAGAGTAGCGCTTGTTGTTTGTTGTTTCTCCAATCACAAATGCAGACATGGTTTTATGTTTACGCGGGGCGATACGCAACGGCGCACCACGTAAAAAGACAGTATAAGTCATTATAATCAGTAATTATGTCCCCCACTGGATGCAACAAATGCCTTGTTTGTAATGGGTTTTATTGGTGTTGTCTCATCTCACCGGGACACGGCATCACAGTATGTTAATATGGTAAGGGGCGTCACATTTCCGTCACACGGTTGAGATATTTAGCCAATCACAACGCACTGGATAGCTGACCAATCAGCGTACACCTTGCTTTTCAGAATGATGAGCTTTGTAAAAATCGACGCGTTTCAGAAAGGCGGGGCATAGAGGAGCAACAATAATGTACATTATGTGGAAAATAATGTGTTTTTTTAACCTTAAACTGCATAAACACATTGCATTACACCAAATACACAATGTTCTTTTTAGCAACATCATATGACCCCTTTAACTTTGGAAGGATGGAACGGTAAATTAAAAACTTCAGCTTAGTGGTTAAATATCTGGACAGGTAAACCAAAGTTACGTTGCCGGCACATGACATGAGGCAAAAAAAATCATATCAATTTGTTCCCTCGCTTTAGGTAAATTGTGACCATGTTGTACAATTTAGTTCCCTAGTTTTAGTTAAACCAAGTCACAATTTTAACTCAATAAATGAGAGTAAAAAATTCTTAATTTTTAGCCATATCTCATGTGCAGGACTCCGTAACTTTGGTTTGCTTGGCCAGATATTCACCCACTAACCTGAACTTTTGGTTTAAAGAACACCACTTTGTGCTTATATTGATGTAACACATTGAGTATTATTATAGTGATTCTAATAATTCTTCTTTTGTGGCCACAATTTTCTTTTTTTTTTCCCCAGCATGTCATGTGCGGAACTCCATAGGGAAAACAACCACTGAGACAATACAAAAAATTCAAGAACTCAATAATTTCCTGTGTTACAGGAAATAAAGCCCATCAATGGCAGGCATGCACCTGACTTCAGTTTATTCGTTGAAGCACGACCAGCTGTTCAGAAGGAGGAGCCCTGCCCACACGGGAGGATCACTCTGAACACCTCAGACACAAGCCCTGACAGCATTCACAGCCGTGAACGTAACTCTGATGCTGGCACCTTTGAATGGAAAGATGAGAGGTGGAGAGGAAATGATCTAAAAGCTTGCGCTTTTTCTCTATGTGTCATTTCATGTATCAGATATCAAAGAGGAACCAATGGCTTACCAATAGATGTGTCTGACCCTCCATAGCATGCAACTACAGCTGAAGTAATCAGAATGAAAAACGCTTGGTTGAGCAAACCTGATGAATGCAGTAAATATATGGCATTTACAACACAACAAATTCAGTCCAATATCACAATCCCCTTCAGGAGGCGGTTTGTAGGATACACAAATATTTTACTGCTCTATGAAAAACCAAAAGCAACACCCTTCTAAAAATGAAAGCCTCTGAGCTCAGTATTCAACCAAAACCTTGAGAATCCAGAGAATCCTGTATCCATCCTTTATATTCATTCGATATTTCCGCCTAAAACGTTCCAGGCTATGAATGATATATGTAAAACATTCGTAATACCAGACAGCACTCGGAACAATGATAACATTTGCCTGGAAACCACTTGCAAATCTGCAGAACATGCAGACTCGGTCTCATCTGCTACCCTAAAAATAAACACCCAAAAAAAACAACTTTGAATAGCACAAAATCAATAGTTTCTGATTTAAATTCTATTTGCATGCCATTTTAATGCATAGTCTAAACATTTTGGAGACTTATTTTTAGACTAAGCCACATTTGGAAGCCCCTGCCATGTTTCTATTTCACCAATTTACAACATCTCAAACAAGGGGTCAAAAGGTTTTTGCTTGTCCATGCACAACGGTCTATAAATGGCGATGTGTCGCTTGCACACTATTAAGTATGCACATTCCGTAGTTCTATGTGATTGGTCCCATTTTCGTCTCACTCTATCCATACTCGCTCTCACTCCCTCCCTGCCTGCCTTCTTTACACACACACACACACACACACACACACACACAGAATTCCTCATCAATAAGCGTGCGCGTCCACGAAATGCCCCTACACAGTGCAGGCATGCTAACCAATCTCCTAGAAGGGCTAGGCGTGACTGCGACTAATGATGGACTAGATCAGCTGATGTTAGTATAAGAGAAAAAAGAAGGGGGTGTGTATAATGTCCTCTGAAAAATCCCTCTCACTTCCTCAAATATATTTTTGTTACAGCTCCACACAGCTGAGGAAAATGTTGCGAAAAGCACAAATATGAGGCTGATGGCATTTCAGCACCAAAAAACAGTGGACAGCACTCTCGGCCAGCAGTCATGCTTATACAGGGGGGTGTATGTGTGTGGTGGGGGGAGGGGGATTCCCACCATGTTTTATACCATTCCCCCTCACGACAAGCATCTCGGAGGCTTGTGCTCGCGCAAACACGACGAGACGAATGTCATGAATATGTGACACACTGCAAAGTCACTGACATTTGCATTCAGTCAGTGTGTGCATTTCATCACTCGTAATGGGAAGTCCGATTCATTTCCACAAACTGATTCCTTTAAGCAGTTTGTTACAAAGAAAATGATTCAATGATTTGTTTACGTCATCACGTGATCCCTAACATCCAGTTGTGGTATATTACATGCTCTAAAACCTTCCAGTAAAACCATCTATACCAGTTTCTCATCCCTGGTCCTGGGGCGCCCCCCAACACTGCACATTTTGTGTGTCTCCCTAATCAAACACACCTGATTCAACTCATGAGCTCATTAGAAGAAACTCCAGGACCTGAAATGGGAGCGAGACATACAAAATGTGCAGTGTTGGGGGGCGCCCAGGACCAGGGTTGAGAAACACTGATCTACACTGATCTGTTTATTAAGCTACATTCTGTCTCCAACCTTAGTTTGTTCTAGCTATAATTCAAATCATAAACAGTCACTTACATTTACAAAATCAATGAAAAAGTTGTTGCATGTTTTTTTTATAAATGCTGTTTTAAATTTATATTTTAAAAAAAACCTCTGGTGCAGTTACATTTTCTTGCCGAATTTTCGTGAGCGAAATACATCATTTTAAAGGGGTGATGTAGCTAAAAAGAACAGTATTTGGTGTATTGAAATGTGTTTAAGCGGTTTAAGGTTAAAAAAACACATTATTTCCACATACTGTACATTATTGTTTCTCCTCTATGCCCCGCCTTTCTGAAACGCGTCGATTTTTACAAAGCTCATCGGTCTGAAAAAGCAAGGTGTACTCTGATTGGCCAGCTATCTTTTGGAAGACCAAACCAAGTAGTTTCGTTTTCACAACGAAGCACACAGCGTCTTCACGACATGTCGGCAGCGGCAACAATACTACAGCGAGAATAAAAGTTACGCCTTCTTTCTTTGCGTGAACATTTGGGCGGCGTTATGCAAATCTTCCCACATAGTGAGGTAGACATGTGGGGGCGTGTTAGAACGAGCCGTTTTAGGTAGGCGTGGTTGACTCTTAACTTTTATAAAGAATATCTCTTTGTATTTGAGACTTTAGTCTTTGCAACTTTACAGATCTTCTTTATGCACCAAGAGCTTGTAACACTCCAAAGAGAAAGGAAAAATTGAAATTGCATCCTATGACCCCTTTAAAAGGAATCAACACAATTAGTTAAAAGGGTGGAAAATTATTTTACTGTAATGTTTCTAATGTGACCGCACATTCATGCATGTTGATAAAACTGTCACATAATTAAGTTTGAGATGTACTTACGGAACTCATTTTCGAAAAACGGTTCTCGAATCAGTGAGTTAATGAGTCAGATTCGCTGAATCAGTCCGACAGGAAAACAGATCGATCAATCCGACTCATAAACGAACGAGTTCCATCCTCCAATCGTGGACAGATTCATTATAAAGATCTGACTCAAAAGAACGATTCATCACTCATTCCCATTGTTCCTGAAGCTACAGCGGCGATATTTAACAAGAAGGCGGCTGATTCATTCCCGTTTTTAGCCAAAATTGGGGTGGCGATCAATGAATGCATGCAAGAGAATACCACTTAAACGCGTGCATAGTGAAAGCCATTATCGGTAAAGTCGTGTTTAAAGTTCATTCTTGAGTGGATCTATTGCATGAGACGCTGCATATATATATATCGCCGGTGCATGTGTACAAATGCAGCCTCAAAGCAAACCCGAAGCTAAGATGCTGCTGTGCAGAAATCCACGAGGGACAAAAAAACACTGCGTGACCAACTCGTATCTACATAACAGCACAATTCAGCAACCACACATGTTATTAAGATCAAAGCAAACCCGAAGCTAAGATGCTGCTGTGCAGAAATCCACGAGGGACAAAAAACACTGCGTGACCAACTCCAAATACCAACTCGTATCTACATAACAGCACAATTCAGCAACCACACATGTTATTAAGACCATAAACAGACATACAGTAGCGATCGGAGGGTTCATTCACAGATATAAAGAGGGGTTTCCAACGATCTGCTCTATGTTATTTGGCTGTCTTGCGTACAAGCTATGAATAATTCATCACACAAACTGTTGTCTTGACACTGAGCTGTGCTGCATGACAGACCAAAGCCAGATCTCATACAGCCGGATACATTATCGCATAGACGTATAAAATCAATACGAGAATATATAGATAAATAAACGCACAGTATTTGCAAATGAGTCGAGGAACGCGAGCGATAGCTGGGCAGAACTCGCTCAGATAGGAATCACCACCGGCAAGACCAGCGCGAGCGACGAGGCGTAAAAGGAGCTAGTGTCATTTTGTATTTACCTGTCAATATTCCAACTCGGATTTGGTGGTCGTGGTTGGTTAAAATCATCCCGTCCGTCGCCATGTTTAGCAGCGCTCTCGCCCGCACTTGCAAGCCTGAGCAGAGCCGAGAGACGAGCGTATCGAACTCGGGGGGAGGAGTCAGGCGAGAGCAGCCGAACTCTGACCACAACACTGGAGATTTGGCTAGGGTTGGGGATCATGTCAAGAGTGCAAGAATATACAGTTTATTCGCAATTTATTTTATTTTTTTCTAAACGTAAGAGAAATGACAGGCACTACAAAGTTTATGAAGGGTTTATGCACTACAACAAGTGTTCTCTTCCATGATTGTGACTGTAATCAGTGGTCAAAAATGTATAATATTATAATACATTTTATAATACTATATAATAAGGTTTCACCTGTTAACATTAGTTAACTAAATTAGTTAACGAACTAACAATGAACTACTTCTATAGCATTCATTAATCTTAGTTGATATACATTTTTCAAAAGTCATATAATAAATGCAACATGAACAATGAATGCATCATTTTTTTAAATAATTGTAACGGTAAATGCTATTAAAATATATTTCTCAGATTTAGTTCATGTTAACTAATGCATTAACTAATGTTAACACATGAGAGGAGTCTTAACATTTAAATTCCAATTAGTAAATATTTATAATGTTTATTTTGAAAGTAGTTTGAATATAATTACTAGTTTGAATGCTTATTATTGTTGTCCTTATCCTTTATGCATTTAACAATACTATTTGACAAAAAAAGTAATAGCCTTAGATGTTTTAAACCTGTGTTTCGTATGTTCATATTAATATTTTACAAAAATGATTTGTTTAATGAGAAGGATTTGTTAATGTGAATGCTTTGGGTGCTTTTTGTATGGGTTCACAGTACCTGTCTTCTACTTGTCATTTCATACATTTAGTTTGTTTGAGCTTGAAGGGGCGATTTAAGGAGTATCCCAACAATATGTCAGGTGCAAAGATTTACAACAAAGGAATCCATTTTTCTGTGGCCTTTAGCATTTGAAAG
This sequence comes from Sinocyclocheilus grahami, assembly GCF_001515645.1. Classification (NCBI taxonomy): domain Eukaryota; kingdom Metazoa; phylum Chordata; class Actinopteri; order Cypriniformes; family Cyprinidae; genus Sinocyclocheilus; species Sinocyclocheilus grahami. Next base: position 977,875 of record NW_015505647.1, read on the forward strand.
TTTCAGTAATAGCTCACATATGTCACCATGTGTCTCCTGTTTAGCCCACCTACTAATTTAGGAATATGACTATATCACAGACATATTCAGTGCTATTGTAAATGGTCAAAGAAAAAGTCAAGGTAAAAAGTAGATATGTTAATACATAAATATGTATTAACATTATATCACTTAATACAATTCATTATTATGTTGTCACAGTATTTTTTATGGTGAATTTCTTGCAACCAGCTGCCAGTTTGTTTACTGTAAATTTAACAGGATATTTTTTAGTGTAAAGTTTTCCCCCAAATTCACAAAAAACAACCCCCCCCCCTTGTCACGTCCATGGACTGTTTTGATGTTTGTTTTCCTCCGTGTTCCAATGTCCCTCCTGTGACCTAGTTTTTCCCTCATGTTGATTATGTTTATTGATATCAGGTGTGTCTTGTTAATTCCCTCGGTTAGTTCTAGTATTTAGCCCTGTGTTTTCATGAGTCCCGCGTCCTGTCTTATGCCGAGTTCACGCTGCAAGATTTTCAAAGACGGCGCATCACTGTTGGTTTCACACTGAACGACTATCTGGGGTAGCATTCAGTTGTTGCTGTGTTCACACTGCACGATGGAACGATGACAGGAGGTTACACACTGCGTGACTTTACAATAGGAAGAATCGCCGACAGCTCTGTCTGGTGCAGGGTTGCCAGGTTTTCGCTACAAAACCCACCCAATTACTACTCAAAACTAGCCTGAAAATAGCCCAATTGCTTTCGAGGGGGTCCCCCAGTAAAATTCGGGGGGTAAAATCAATTTTTTTGGCAGGGTTCTCCTGGTACAATTCACATTCCAGGGCCTAAATATCACGTTATTGGGGTCGCTTCAACCTGCTGACATAAAAAATAACTGGCGGCAATCGCGGATTTGGCAAAACTGGTCCGCAAACTATGTTTCATATAACTCCTCCCCGAACTTCCTTAACGTTGGAATCGTGTATCTTGGACTCTCATTGGCTGTAGGTCATCGTCAATGTGTTTTTCAGTCAGAACTCATTTCCCACAGCGTGATTGTGAATCGCCGACAGCTCCAGATATTTAGCATGCCAAATATTTCATGGGCGTCGGCAACATGTCGGCGATTCCCTCAGATCGCGTCTTTGATAATTCACACTGTGTGATTGTCACTCTCGTGAACAAGCACCGATTTGCCTCTGATTTCGAGCATTTGCCGGCGATTTCGCAAAACCTGTCGGCGAGTGAAAAATTGGGCTAAAATCGTGCAGTGTGAACTCGGCATTAATCGTCAATCCCTGTTGTACTACCTGTGTGTTCCTGCCTGCCCTGTACTCCTCATTCATGGATCATTAAAGACAGTGTTTGTGAATTCTCCAACGTCTCCTCGTTCCTGGCTCCTCGCATTAGTGCAACTGTGACAGAAGACAGGACCGAACAGTAAGCGACGCCCCTTCTCCTCGTTTTTTGTTTCCTGTTTTGAAAGTGTTTTGTTTTCTGTTTTCCCCCCTGCGATCATGGAAACTGCTGTGTGATTCGCCGCCCTAGCCCACAGAGATCTTCCCTTCGTGGAGTATGCCCGGGAATTCTGAGGGCTCGCCACGACGACAACGTTTGACAACGCCTTGTTGAACTCTCTGTTCTGGATTGGGGCAAATTACTACCGCCCCGTTGACCTCCCAGACACCACAGGGTTAAGCTGGAGGGAAAGGATCCTCTGGTGTCTGGAGAGCGTCCGGCCCCGATCCAGAACCAGCCCGCCGGCCACTCTGATGTCCAGCCCGCGGGCCGTCCCACAGTCAAGCCTGCAGGCCAATTCACTCCCAAGCCCTCGGCTGACAGCAGCAGTCTCCTTCACCTCTGCTTATAAAAGGAGAATGCCGAGGAAGCGACTATAGGCTCCAGCCCCTGAGTCTGCTCCTGAAAGGGCTCCAGTTTCCATGTCCAGCCCAAGGAGGGCTCCAGTCCCCAAGTCAAGCCCAGAGAGGGCTCCTGTTCCCACGTCAAGCCCACAAAGGGCCTCAGTGGCCGATCATTTTCCCAAGGATTATTTTTTGGGGGGGTATATAGGGATCCGTAGAGGCCGGGCCGAGTGCCAAGGCCAGGCCCCCTGAGTTCCCTGCTCCGCCATGTGTCCCGGAACGGGTACCACCCTGGAGGTCGTTCGTCCCATGTAAGCCTGTCCCTAGAAGTTCACTGTAAGTGCAGAAAAAGAAGAGATGAGTCAAAATTATAATTTTTTTGTAATATATTTCACAAATGCTGTAGATTGTGCTTAACTTGTACTAAGTCTGGAATATTCCTTTAAGGGTTGATGTTCAATGATTATATTATTGGAGTGTCAGTGCGGGACGGATCCGGGGGAGTTGGTACCTGTACCAGAAATTAATTACACACTTTATTGCATCATAGAATCACAAGCTTAGATCTGGCACTGAGGGGCAGAGCTCCAGTAGAAGCACTTCAGCTTTATTAACATGTGCACAAGAGCATTATGGGAAATACCAGTGAAGGCTGTGGGGAAGCTTGGGTCTTGTCCATTAATAGACATGAGTGTTTGCTATGGTGTTATTAGAAGTAACGATTTTCTGCTGTTGCAAGGATCATCGAGAGATTTTCAGGCAAGCACAGCTAAATCTAGATAAGTGCTCACCATGTAACCCCATACAGGACGTCAGACTTTACTGGAGATGAGTGAAAAGTCAGCACAGGCCTCCTAGGAGGACAACGGCTCTCTGCAGGTCATTATTTAAGCATTCTTAATTGGGAACAAGCTCAAGCCAACAAAATGAGCGGCTGTTTTCTGCTGGGAGAACACAAAATAAAACCCAGGATAGAAATCGCAATCTGTCCTTACATCTCTAAAATATATAAATGAAATGCAAACACTATTGGCTGTAGGGGCTGGCACGCTCCCAAATGAATTGTGCTCCGTAGCATTCTGTGGTGAAAATGACTAAAATTAACTTTTGTCTTTCTAGTTACTAATTCTCAGCAAGCTGTTTTTTACAGCTTGCTGAAATAACACACAATTATCTAATATTTTCACACTTTTTGCAAAATGTCATAAGTTACAGCTTGACTGGAAATTATACTTAGTAAAAAAAAAAAAATCTGTGCACAAGTGATATTTACCTTGTTTTCTTTATATCATATTTCATCTCAAGCTTTTCAATAGAAATTTATTATGTACAGAATTGTTTGGTGTGGAGCAGGGTAATTATAACTAGAACTAGGTTATTATAACTAGAACCAAAACTGAAACTAAAATTTAAACCATGAAAAAATAATAATACTTAGGAATAAACTTTTTATTTCAGCTAGTTGCCAAGGCAACATTTCTTGTTTCAATTTAGTTTAACTTGATGTACTAAAATAACTAAAAATACAAATAAAAATGCATGAAAACTATATAGACACACACACACACAGAGTTTCCATGTTTTATGCGAACATTCTATAGGTGAAATATTTGTTATATTGTATAAACTATTTTCTATCCCCTTACTCTAACCCTGCACCTAAACTTACCCCTCACACAAAACATTCTGCTGTTTTAGATTTTCAAAAAACTTAATTCTGAACGATTTATAAGCTTGTTTCCTCATGGGGACAAAAAAATGTCCCCACAAGGTCAAAATGTACTGGTATTATTATTATACTTGGTGGGACATTTGGTCCCCGTAACGTAAGGAAAACTAGAACCACACACACGCACATGACAAAAAAAACAAAAGCAATAAACCTTTAACTAAAATTAAAATGAAAACAGTGGAGGAAATTGTGGTATGAATAATTTTCACACAATAAATATTAGAATGGTTTGTTTATTTCACATCTTTCTTATTTTTTGGCGTTTTTGCATTTATAGGACAGTGTAGAGATGACAGGAAGCAAAGTGGGAGAGAGAGGGGACCAAGATTGGGAAAGGTCCTCAAGCCGGGATACGAATTCGGGACACCCGTAGCATGCTGCCCACAAGGCTATACTGCCACCAACATTTCACATCATATTTTAAGCTTGTGATAATTTTCTGTATAATTTTCATTGTTAAAGATAGGAAGTCTGGGATGAGTACAATATAAAACAATAAATCTATATATAAAAGGCATTTAAAGTTAGCAAAAGTAATTTTGTTAGGGTAAAGAAGTTAGGGTAAAAAGTTTCCAAGGAAGTTATAATGTGACCTTTATTAAAAAAAAATGAATCTCTTACTTTATAATAAATGTTATTAAAAATCAAGTAGAAGCCAGAGAAGTGCAGAATTTTTATCACTTGACAGATTTTACTCTATAGCTCTTACTCCATAACTCTCTGACAGTATCTTTCAGTGTCTATGCATGACCCTCCTCCGCTTTACTGAATGTGTGTGTATTGCAGGAACACAGGAAGGCCTCTCACTAGAGCTGACATGAACATTTCCTGCTGTTGGCACTCTGTGAGGAAAGCCTTAGCACTCTTAGATGAGATGGCTCTCCAATTCACACATACTGTATGCAGACAGAATTTTAACCAACCTGAATTCCAAGTAGGCACTAGCCTGTGAACCCTCTTCTTAAGACCGCTCCGCTTGTCTGTACTCTCACCTCCCCCATCCTCTCAATCTCACTGTCTTCCTCACCAATGTCTTTTCAGCATCCCCCTCTCTCACTCTTGCATGAATTTCCTTGCTGGTCCAGGCTGGTTAGAGCTGGTTTAGCTGGTGCAGCACCATAGCCATACTGTTCAACAGCTAAACCAGTAGATGAAGGACAAGTAGTGACATTTGAATTAAGAACCTGGTGGAGACATCTGCATCCAAAACATAAAATATGCTTAGTCAGGGTAGTTGGGTGAATCTCATGAACAGGTGTCCAGGTTACATTATACCCTAAAACAAAAAAATATTATTTAACTTATTTGTTATATTTTCAAATTATATGTTATCATTTAAATCGTATGTACATTCTATTTAAAGTAGTTTTATTTATTTAGCTAGTTTTACAATACACCTCAGTTCTCATTACTGTAAAGCAAAATTGTCTAATTTTCTTTACTGTAACATATTACAGTATGTAATAAATAATTAAAAAATATGTAAAACAATTTAATAAAAACAAGGCTGCATTTTTTTTTGCAGTACAAAGAGTAATATTGTGAAATGTTATTACAATTTAAAATAACTATTTTTTATTTGAACATATTTTAAAATGTTATTTATTCCTGTGATGGCAAAACTGAATTTTCAACAGTCATTACTCCAGTCCTCACAGTCACATGATCCTTCATGAACTTTTGACCGGTACTGCATATACATTTTTGTGAGTTGTATATTATATGATACATTTGATAGATTTAAAGGGGTCATATGATGTAGCTAAAAAGAACATTATTTTGTGTATTTGGTCTAATGAAATGTGTTTGTGCATTTTAAAGTTAAAAATACACATTATTTTCCACATACTGTACATTATTGTTTCTCCTCTATGCCCCGCCTTTCGATTTTCGCCTTACAAAGCTCATCGGTCTGAAAAGCGAGGTGTGCTGTGATTGGCCAGCTATCCAGTGTGTTGTGATTGGCCGAATACCTCAAGCGTGTGACAGAAATGTTACGCCCCTACCATACTGTGATGCCCTGTCCGGCCGGAGCGATGAGACAAAAACATTAAAAACCCATTATAAACTAGGCATTTGTTGCATCCAGTGGGGACATAATTACGGATTATAATGACTTATACTGTCTTTTTACGTGTTGTGTTGCATCGTGCCGCGTAAACATAAAACCATGTCTGCATTTGTGATCGGAGAAATTACAAGCGCTACTCTACACTGCTCAAAACTCGCGTTTGAATCATCAGTAGCAAATCCTTTAAGTGAAACCGTACTTACAGTCTGTGTTCACTTTCACAACGAAACACACGGCGGGCTAGAGTGAGCGGCGGCCAGAGGGCTAGAGTGAGCGCAGGCTGGCAGCTACAGTGAGCGGTGGCGGGCGGGCTTGTGGCAACCACATGTGACAGTTGTCCCCCCCATCTGAGGGTTGTCCCCCCTAAAAATATGATTAAAAACCACACTGTGTATTGTAAATAACAATGTTTTATACTTTAAATAACTTTATAAGTAGTAAAACAACAGAAACGCAAAAATGCGTTTTAAGTTTAGAAACATTTTGAGTCTCTCCCTCGCTTGCCTCACAGTGCTTTGGTCCAAATGCCTGCTTTCCTCTTTTACATCACCTGCACACACACAAGTCCGGTGAGTGAGGAAAAAGTCAATAGTTGTGGAACTCGCCTGTCAAGGATATTTTCTTCACTTAAACATCAGATGATTCTCTTTCATACAGATGATGCCAATGTATTTTTCGATGAGTCCGCTATTTTAGCAATAATAACTTGACCTGCCTGACGGATAGTAATGTATACAACGGACACGAGCGCTGTCACGGCGCGACCACAACAGCTTGAAATTGTCTCATTTGGCACAGTCTCCCTGCTACAATAAAAGTAGTAAGGCTTTCCTCTGTGTATACTTATCCTTACAAGTACAGTTTTAGCTGTATTATATGTGTCCCCTTCAAAAATTGCTCTTGAGAAATGTTATGTTTATTGTCCCCCCCTACTGTAAGACGAAATGTACGCCCCTGAATACAATAAGTATTTCTTGATCATGATAGTATTTGTTGTACTGCCTTTAAATTTTATTAAAATTAACTAAAAAATTACAAAAATTTAATAACAATCATCACTAATGTAATATATAATGAAAGATACCATACTAGATCCATTAGTAATAAGGTAACATGTGTTAAAAATATTGTTACAATAAAAAAAAGGGGGGGGATGGGGGAGGTCATAAAAAAGGGTCATAATAATAGATTCAATTATTTTATCTTTTGATTTGGAGTTTTTGACCTGGACATTTATTTACGGTTTTCATTCTAAAATGCAACAGTAATATCATCATCACTTTAATATACAGTCAAACTCAAACACAGCCTCCGCATAACCAGAGATGATGGACTGGATAGGGGATTGTGAAGGCTGGTTTAAGTGGGTTGTTGGAGAGCACGTACTGTATATTACCCCAGTCCCAATTTCGAGCAGCACCGCTCATATATTCCGGGAGGTAAATGAGCAAGGCTGTGTGGTTACAGAGATTGAAATATATTCATTAACTTTTCCCTTTTTGCTAATATAAGCCTTTTAACGCCACGCATCCCTGAAATTTACATTTAAATTAAATTGACTGGGGGCCAGATGAGGAGGCACCCCAGACACGGCCCCTGTGGTGACTGTTATTTACCGATCTCCTCTCCTCGTTGGTCAGTCTCCACTGCATGTCCCCCTCCCCAACCCATCCTTCACTTTTTTCCCTATCCCATCTCTCCGTGATGGGAAGGATGCTGGCTTATGCCTTTAAGACAGGCTTTCAAAAATTCCTGTCAAGAACTTGAGAAGGCTGGAGCTGAGATATGTGTTCACTGACAGCTCGTGAAAGAAAACTACATGTCTTGAAATGGAACGGATGACACTGTGACACAGAAATGCACATGTAGGGGTGAGCGGCTCGTTGGTGGGTTGTCGGGGGCAGGAGGGATCAACCCGAAAGGTCACATCTTCATTACTGTCACTCGCTCGCACACACACACCTACACAAGCTCTCCGGTCCACTTCGGCTAATTCCACAGGACAGAACTGAAGGTTAACTTCAATGAGAATCGATAACCCATTTATGCTAATGTCAGCGTAATGTGCATTTCCAGCGGGTACGACCTAACCAAGTTTGCGCTCGAGTATCGGCCTGCCTCACCAAACAGCTCTAAGCAAGCATAATGCTCTCCAGATTCATTTTTCATCTTAGCGTGTTTTACGGTTTATTTATAACTGGATTTTAGACGCATTACAGCCAGCGAGACAAACATCCATTGCTGGACATTGCACTGACCGCAAAAAAGAGAGCTTTAGGTTAATCAGAATTCATTTTACCATTGATTTGTCTGAGCAGCGGAAGGTAGAGGGGGGAAGGGTTTTAGATGGAACCGGTGGCTGTCATCACACATCTTCACACTAACAATACACAATTTTCATATTGTAAACGCTCTAACACAATGATAGTAATTTTAATCAAGCAACAAACACAATGCACGGTAACTCAATAACTACATCACCAGATCCCAGTGAAAATGCTCAGAAAAATGTCTTGCAATGCAATTCAATAGCAAAATTCCTTTTGAATTGAAGTGAATCTATATTTGTGACCCTGGACCACAAAACCTTCTTAAGGTCTTAAGTCGCTGGGGGTATATTTTTAGCAATAGCCAAAAATACATTGTATGGGTCAAAATTATAGATTTTTCTTTTATGCCAAAAATCATTAGGATATTAAGTAAAGATTATGTTCCATGAAGATATTTTGTAAATTTCTTACCGTAAATATATCAAAACGTAATTTTTGATTAGTAATATGCATTGCTAAGGACTTCATTTGGACAACTTTAAAGGCGATTTTCTCAGTATTTAGATTTTTTTGCACCCTCAGATTTTCAAACAGTTGTATCTCGGCCAAACACTGTCAGATTCTAACAAACCATACATCAATGTAAAATGTATTTATTCAGCTTTCAGATGATTCATAAATCTCAATTTAATAAAATTTGGTTTTGTGGTCCAGGGTCACATTTATGTTTCTTGAGTATTCAAATTTGGTAGAAAACCAGGGCGTAATCACACTGAGTGGAAAATATCAAATTGTATTTTCTGATTCAGAAATTTACCTGGTTTTAGCCCTACTCCAAATCTGGTTTTGCTTCAGTTTCTGCTTATTTTATTTTTTTTGTAGAGTATATTAGGGCTGCCAAAGTTGATGTGTTAATAACTGGTATTAAATGTTTAACAGCATACATTTCTCAGCACAGTCTAGTGTTATTGTGGTTTACTTACTTGCATTTTAATGTTTAATGCAGGCAGGTGGTAAAGTTTTGTAACATACCATGTATCGAAAACTAAATTAATTTGTGGCCATTCCTTTTTTAGAGTAAAAAAAAACAAATCCGTTTAGTTTTTCTTAGTCATGTTAGTTTTTATTTCTTTTTTTTCTTTTTTATTTGTTTATTTCATTTAATTTCATTATGCTCAGATAAATGCCTCTCCGTGCAATTCAATAGCACTTAATTTCAAAACTCATTTGAATCATACTGAAAACATACTGACATTCAAATTTGGTAGAAAACCAGGGCGTAATCACACTGAGTGGAAAATATCAAATTGTATTTTCTGATTCAGAAATTTACCTGGTTTTAGCCCTACTCCAAATCTGGGTTTGCTTCAGTTTCTGCTTATTTTATTTTTTTTGTAGAGTATATTAGGGCTGCCAAAGTTGATGTGTTAATAACTGGTATTAAATGTTTAACAGCATACATTTCTCAGCACAGTCTAGTGTTATTGTGGTTTACTTACTTGCATTTAATGTTTAATGCAGGCAGGTGGTAAAGTTTTGTAACATACCATGTATCGAAAACTAAATTAATTTGTGGCCATTCCTTTTTTAGAGTAAAAAAAAACAAATCTGTTTAGTTTTTCTTAGTCATGTTAGTTTTTATTTCTTTTTTTTCTTTTTTATTTGTTTATTTCATTTAATTTCATTATGCTCAGATAAATGCCTCTCCGTGCAATTCAATAGCACTTAATTTCAAAACTCATTTGAATCATACTGAAAACATACTGAAAAAATAATACATATGGCATCTGTTTTGCTTGAGGTTTGATAGAAAACCAGGGCCATAACCACACTGAGTGGGACATATTCAGATTAATGGTCGATCAGTATGGCCTTTTCTGATTCATAAATGTTTCTGGGATACCACAATATTTCATATTGCTACCATTCACAACATAATTTTCATGGTTATTATAGTTTGTAAAAAAAAAAAAATCAGTTTTATTATTGTCAATTTGTCATTTCAATGTAATTTAGTGTTAGTAGTTTCACTAGTTGCTTAGTTGGAACTTATTTAATAATTTGTGGCTATTTTCATTTTATTTTACTGTAGTTTTCAACGGCGCTCTCACACGTCACACCACACATCATGTTCTCACGCAGTGAAAAATACATAGCGGAGCAAAGAAGACACTGACAACCCGCCGACAGACCAGACAAAGCAGGTTACTTTTGGTATGAAACAAAGTCTCAGCTTTCAAATTTTGACATTTTTAAGAAATTCAAACAATAAATAGCGTTTTGTGTCTCTTTAATGTGTCGTGACAGATCACTGTAGCGCAGGGTGCCACTTGAACTGAGGCGCTACAGCAGGGCTGCCCAAACTCGCTCCTGGAGGGCCGGTGTCCTGCAGAGTTTAGCTCCAACTTGCCTCAACACACCTGCTGGTAAGTTTCTAGTATGCCTATAAGTTCTTGATTAGCTGGTTCAGGTGTGTTTAATTGGGGTTGGCGCTAAACTCTGCAGGACACCGGCCCTCCAGGACCGAGTTTGGGCACCCCTGCTGTAGCGCCTCAATTCAAGTGGCACATGAATCGATCATCTCTTCCTCTTTACTAGTTACACACCAAAAAACATGAATGAACATCGGAAGGTATCTTGTTTCAACCACGGAAAGACATCAATACACACTATTTTTCACATTCAAGTCCACCGACGTTAATCTACTCTCCTGTCTGGTTTGTTTGTCTGACAAAATAGCGTATTTGGCGATATGATTGGTCAGATCGCCTGTCATTCAAACTCCCGGCGAAGAGTCAATTTAGTTTTATTTATAGATTTTTTCCCCCCCTGTGATCCTCGCAGACATCCCCATTTCCAGTTGGCAAACTTTGAGTCTGTGTATCTGTGACTGATCATACAGATACACGGGCAGGCTGATCAATGAAGACATCAAGCACATTAATATTCCACGTCTCCAAAGACCTGCTCACCTCCGACGCCTCCCATCCAGACAATACTGTGTGAGCTGAGTGTCCTTTGAAACGATCAGCAGGGGACAGCTAAAAGGCTCCATAATCCAATAAATAGAATAAAGACCCATTATTCAATTCTCAACAATTAAGTGTGTCTATTCTTTGTAATCAAGCGCTGAGTAAATGTTTCTCATATGAGGCCCACCTCTCACCTCCACCCAGAGTGCACTCATGCAAATGCACAATTAAAACAAGCCATTACCCTTCCAGAATGCAAAACTGTCATCCTATTATCATGACTAATTGAGGCTTTATAACATAGTGTTGAGGTCTGTTTAGACAGTGACTCTTGTCACAGCAGAACAAAATAAAACTATTAGGCGAGCAACTGTGCAAAATGACAGCTGGTGTTATATAAGGAAGTGCTGAGAGAAGATGAATTTTTATAACATCTTGTTTTTGGGACAAGAACAATATATGATCCATAGATCAAAAAGCTTTGTGAATAAATTATGAATTGCATTCACAGAATTACAGATCCTACTATGGTGAAGGTTTAACTGATGGATATTAATTATGAGTTGATAAAAACCTCTCTCTTTACAAGATTTAACAGTCAAGATTTGTTTACTGAAATACTGTTTACACAGAAGGTTCACACATCACTGAATTGTGCTGTGCTCACCATCACATTCCTTCAGGCTCATTTTGGAGTGCCACACTGAAATGAACAATATAATTAGCCAGTAGATGGCAGCAGCGTGCTGATGAAAGGTGTTGTGTTTCTGTGGCTGGCAAGGTGTTGCTAAGGTGTTCTCAGTATTTTTTGGCATTGCTAGTGTTGACAGGGCATTGCTAAGATGTTCTCAGTGTTTTTCAAAAGTTGCTATGCTGTTGCCAGGGTTTTGTCAGTTCTTGCCAGAGTATCGCTATGGTGTTCTGAGATTTAGTGTATTGCTATGTGGTTGCTAGGGTGTTCTTGGTGGCTAATGGGCATCGCTAAGCTGTTCTGAGTGTTTTAGCATGCGGATGCTAGAGGGTTATGGGAAGTTCCAGGGGATTGCTAAGGGGTTATTATGAGTTTTAATGCATTGCTATGTAGTTTCTAGGGTGTTCTGTGTAGTTGCCATGGCATTGCTAAGGTGTTTTGAGTCGCTATGTTGTTGCTAAGGTTTGTTAATTGTTTTCAGGTCATCTCTATGGTGTTCTGAGTTTTAGTGCATAGCTATGCAGTTACCAGGCTATTGTTAAGGTGTTTTGAATGTCTTAGCAGGTTGCTGTGTGGTTGATATGGTGTTGCTAAGGTATTCTAAGTGTTTTAGTACATTGTTTTTGCTAGGGTTTTGTTGATTGTTTCCAGGGCATCTCTATGGTTTTCTGAGTTTTAGTCCATTGCTATGTGGTTTAAAGGGCATTGTTAAAGGTGTTCTGAATGTTTAACAGGTTGCTATATGGTTGCCAGGGTGTTGCTAATGTGTTCTCAGTGTTTTTCAGACATTGCTATGCAGTTGTTATGGTTTTGACAATTGTCAAGGCATTACTACAGTGTTCTGAGTTTTAGGGTATTGCTATACAGTCATTAAGGTGTTATGGGTGGTTGCCACGGTGTTGCTAAGGGGTTTTGAGAATATATATGCAGTTTCATTTATATGTAAGTTGCATTTATGGCTGCTGGGCATTGCTCAGGTGTTCTGAGTGTTTTAGCATGTTGTTAAACACTTGCTACAATGTTACTATTGGTCGATATGTAGTTGCTTTCCAGCTCCAAAACACTGAGCCACAGCGGTCAAGTGGCTGCCAAGCATTTGAAATAAGCTACTTAGCCTGATTTTGTTCCCATATGCTCTTCAAACCATTTCCTGCCATCTCTCTACTGTACCTATACATAAAAAGAGAATTTTCAAATAAGCAAATGTTTATAATTGTTGTAAATGATTTACCATGTGTTCACATCATATCATCTATGATTTAGTAGTAAAGTTCTCTAATCTGTAGATTAACACACACACACACACACACACACACA
>NW_015505647.1:991998-995575 GCF_001515645.1 Sinocyclocheilus grahami
GATCAGCAGGGGACAGCTAAAAGGCTCCATAATCCAATAAATAGAATAAAGACCCATTATTCAATTCTCAACAATTAAGTGTGTCTATTCTTTGTAATCAAGCGCTGAGTAAATGTTTCTCATATGAGGCCCACCTCTCACCTCCACCCAGAGCGCACTCATGCAAATGCACAATTAAAACAAGCCATTACCCTTCCAGAATGCAAAACTGTCATCCTATTATCATGACTAATTGAGGCTTTATAACATAGTGTTGAGGTCTGTTTAGACAGTGACTCTTGTCACAGCAGAACAAAATAAAACTATTAGGCGAGCAACTGTGCAAAATGACAGCTGGTGTTATATAAGGAAGTGCTGAGAGAAGATGAATTTTTATAACATCTTGTTTTTGGGACAAGAACAATATATGATCCATAGATCAAAAAGCTTTGTGAATAAATTATGAATTGCATTCACAGAATTACAGATCCTACTATGGTGAAGGTTTAACTGATGGATATTAATTATGAGTTGATAAAAACCTCTCTCTTTACAAGATTTAACAGTCAAGATTTGTTTACTGAAATACTGTTTACACAGAAGGTTCACACATCACTGAATTGTGCTGTGCTCACCATCACATTCCTTCAGGCTCATTTTGGAGTGCCACACTGAAATGAACAATATAATTAGCCAGTAGATGGCAGCAGCGTGCTGATGAAAGGTGTTGGGCCTGGAAGGTTATGACTCCAGAATACCTGTTCATGGCAGCCAGTTACATCTTCACTTATTTGTGCAGCTTTGGCCACCATTTTGGCATATCACAGTGGAAACGGTGCCACAATCATAAAACAAAAACTGCATGACCTCATTTTTAAATAAGCTCTTCAAAATGTATTTAAAACATGTCAGTCGTAAAGGCAAATGGGGCATAACTAGCGTTATTTCACAGACTATAATGGTAAAAAAGCATTGCCAAATAAAAGTGAGATGATCAACCATCCTTGAATGACTCAAGTACATTAAAATGAATTAAGATCTTTGATGGTTTTTATGTCAAATTACTGTAGTGACATCCACATTTAAATATGTGAATCTGGAAAACAAAAGAAGATATTTTGAAGATTGTTGGTAATCAAACAGTATATATATATATATATATATATATTGTCCTTAGTATGGAGGTCGTTGGGACCTGAACCTGTTGATTACAAATATTCTTCTATTCAAAATACCATACATTTTCAGGTCCGATTTACTTCATTAGTATTTTTGTCCATATTTCGGAAGTCAATGGCAACTGAAACCATTTGGTTACCAACTTTCTTCAAAACATTTTTTTGTGTGTTCCACAGAAGAAAGAAACGCGTACAGATAGAAGCATGTGAGGGTAAATAAATGATGACAGAATTTTCATTTTTCTATAAAGATATAGTCCACCCTAAAATCAGTATCACTGAGTTACATACTTATATTTTTATATTTCCTGTTTTCATTTTAATTTTTGTTAAATTGTTAGTAATTTTGTTTTGAGTTTTTGACAGTTTATTCATTTTTATTTTTTTTGCTATGCACATATAGTTTTTTATTTGTTCATTTTTAGTTTTAGTTATTTTAGTACATAAAGTGAAACTAAACGAAAATTAGATCTGGAGCATCTTAGTCAGGAGCTTTTGAGGTAAAGGAATTGCTTGAGGAGTTAGAAAACAATTGTAGTGAAGTGAACAGACACATAAGAATAAAAGCCGTGTTGTGATCTGTGAGCTGTGAAAAGCATCTAACCTCACTAGTCTGAATGCTCGCTCTTATGTCCAGATTTATAGCTGCGCCTCAATTGAAAGTGCAATATTCTCACACGGTCATGAGATACATTTGGGTTACAAGTGCAGGTCTCATATCGCATGATGAGCCTCGGCCTGTGAAAACACCCCTCTGATCTTTATTATTGTATTACTGAGAAAGTGTAAGAGCAACCTGCTGTACTGAGGTAAGCACTGTAATTATGAACATTGTATCTCTCTGTGACTCCAATTATCCCTCAACATGTAATCTCTCTCCCTCTTTCCCTCACTCACAGAAGTTATGAGAGTCTCAGACTTATAAGAAGGATGAGCAAAGGGAGTGGGTGAAAGATAAGTAGATGAAGAAAATGTGCTGCTTGCCATGTAATTTGCCACAATGTGTTGCTAAGGTGTTCAGTGTTTTTAGCATGCTGATATGTGGTTGCCAGGGTGGTGCTAAGTTGTTTTTCAAGTTGTTTTTCCTATGCGGTAGCTAAGGTGTTCTGGGTGTCACTAAGTTGTTCTAAGTACTTTTAGCATGATGCTATGTGGTTGCCAGGGTGTTGCTAAGGTGTTTCTGTGGCTGGCAAGGTGTTGCTAAGGTGTTCTCAGTATTTTTTGGCATTGCTAGTGTTGACAGGGCATTGCTAAGATGTTCTCAGTGTTTTTCAAAAGTTGCTATGCTGTTACCAGGGTTTTGTCAGTTCTTGCCAGAGTATCGCTATGGTGTTCTGAGATTTAGTGTATTGCTATGTGGTTGCTAGGGTGTTCTTGGTGGCTGCTGGGCATCGCTAAGCTGTTCTGAGTGTTTTAGCATGCGGATGCTAGAGGGTTATGGGAAGTTCCAGGGCATTGCTAAGGGGTTATTATGAGTTTTAATGCATTGCTATGTAGTTTCTAGGGTGTTCTGTGTAGTTGCCATGGCATTGCTAAAGTGTTTTGAGTCGCTATGTTGTTGCTAAGGTTTGTTAATTGTTTTCAGGTCATCTCTATGGTGTTCTGAGTTTTAGTGCATAGCTATGCAGTTACAAGGCTATTGTTAAGGTGTTTTGAATGTCTTAGCAGGTTGCTGTGTGGTTGATATGGTGTTGCTAAGGTATTCTAAGTGTTTTAGTACATTGTTTTTGCTAGGGTTTTGTTGATTGTTTCCAGGGCATCTCTATGGTTTTCTGAGTTTTAGTCCATTGCTATGTGGTTTAAAGGGCATTGTTAAAGGTGTTCTGAATGTTTAACAGGTTGCTATATGGTTGCCAGGGTGTTGCTAATGTGTTCTCAGTGTTTTTCAGACATTGCTATGCAGTTGTTATGGTTTTGACAATTGTCAAGGCATTACTACAGTGTTCTGAGTTTTAGGGTATTGCTATACAGTCATTAAGGTGTTATGGGTGGTTGCCACGGTGTTGCTAAGGGGTTTTGAGAATATATATGCAGTTTCATTTATATGTAAGTTGCATTTATGGCTGCTGGGCATTGCTCAGGTGTTCTGAGTGTTTTAGCATGTTGTTAAACACTTGCTACAATGTTACTATTGGTCGATATGTAGTTGCTTTCCAGCTCCAAAACACTGAGCCACAGCGGTCAAGTGGCTGCCAAGCATTTGAAATAAGCTACTTAGCCTGATTTTGTTCCCATATGCTCTTCAAACCATTTCCTGCCATCTCTCTACTGTACTATACATAAAAAGAGAATTTTCAAATAAGCAAATGTTTATAATTGTTGTAAATGATTTACCATGTGTTCACATCATATCATCTATGATTTAGTAGTAAAGTTCTCTAATCTGTAGATTAACACACACACACACACACACACACACA
>NW_015505647.1:995585-997340 GCF_001515645.1 Sinocyclocheilus grahami
CTTTGTCATTATACAAATGTATGTCCTCGTTTGTCACAAAAACGCGCGCACACACACACAAACGCTCCATCTCCATGGGGAGGATGTCCATCACATCTTCTTTGATACTCAGTCTTCTGCAGGCTTACAGAACAGCAAAAGGACCCTCCGTTGTTGCATCTGTAGTGAAGTGGCCAATTATGCTTCAAAGTAAAACCAGATATTTCTTTTTTTTAAACACACCCCATAAGGCACCCCCCTGGCTCTTTTCCCTCTGCTCCATGTTTTATCACATTCCCACTCTTTCATTCTCTTACTCAGGTACATGGAATGTAGAAACACACCTGCTCAGCACGTTGCGCGATCTTTTAATACCATCAAACATTAACAAGAAAGCTAGACAGCCCAGGTGTTTGAGTATTCTAGGCAAGCCCAGTGAAGCCTCTTTCCTACTTCCTTTCAGGTTAACATTTCCTGGGAAGCTCAGTAGTGTTAAACAATCCAGCTCAGATACTCTGTGGCCAAGTTACAGTGGGGAAAAAAAGTATTTAGTCAGCCACCAATTGTGCAAGTTCTCCCACTTAAAAAGATGAGAGAGGCCTGTAATTTTCATCATAGGTATACCTCAACTATGAGAGACAAAATGAGAAAAAAAAATCCAGAAAATCACATTGTAGGATTTTTAAAGAATTTATTTGCAAATTATGGTGGAAAATAAGTATTTGGTCAATAACAAAATTTCATCTCAATACTTTGTTATATACCATTTGTTGGCAATGACAGAGGTCAAACATTTTCTGTAAGTCTTCACAAGGTTTTCACACACTGTTGCTGGTATTTTGGCCCATTCCTCCATGCAGATCTCCTCTAGAGCAGTAATGTTTTGGGGCTGTCGCTGGGCAACACGGATTTTCAACTCCCTCCAAAGATTTTCTATGGGGTTGAGATCTGGAGACTGGCTAGGCCACCCCAGGACCTTGAAATGCTTCTTACAAAGCCACTCCTTCGTTGCCCGGGCAGTGTGTTTGGGATCATTGTCATGCTGAAAGACCCAGCAACGTTTCATCTTCAATGCCCTTGCTGATGGAAGGAGGTTTTCACTCAAAATCTCACGATACATGGCCCCATTCATTCTTTCGTTTACACGGATCAGTCGTCCTGGTCCCTTTGCAGAAAAACAGCCCCAAAGCATGATGTTTCCACCCCCATGCTTCACAGTAGGTATGGTATTCTTTGGATGCAACTCAGCATTCTTTCTCCTCAAGTTGAGTTTTTACCAAAAAGTTATATTTTGGTTTCATCTGACCATATGACATTCTCCCAATCCTCTTCTGGATCATCCAAATGCTCTCTAGCAAACTTCAGACAAGCCTGGACATGTACTGGCTTAAGCAGGGGGACACGTCTGGCACTGCAGGATTTGAGTCCCTGGCAGCGCAGTGTGTTACTGATGGTAGCCTTTGTTACTTTGGTCCCAGCTCTCTGCAGGTCATCCACTAGGTCCCCCCGTGTGGTTCTGGGATTTTTGCTCACAATTCTTGTAATCTTTTTGACCCCACGGGGTTGTGGACAGGTGTCTTTTATACTGATAACAAGTTCAAACAGATGCCATTAATACAGGTAACGAGTGGAGGACAGAGGAGCCTATGAAAGAAGAAATTACAGGTCTGTGAGAGCCAGAAATCTTGCTTGTTTGTAGGTGACCAAATACTTATTTTACCGAGGAATTTACCAATTAATTCTTTAAAAATCCTACAATGTGATTTTCTGGAATTT
>NW_015505647.1:998197-1024674 GCF_001515645.1 Sinocyclocheilus grahami
TATATATACAGTGGGTAAAAAAAGTATTTAGTCAGCCACCAATTGTGCAAGTTCTCCCACTTAAAAAGATGATAGAGGCCTGTAATTTTTATCATAGGTATACCTCAACTATGAGAGACAAAATGAGAAAATAAATTCCAGAAAATCACATTGTAGGATTTTTAAAGAATTATGGTGGAAAATAAGTATTTGGTCAATAACAATTTCATCTCAATACTTTGTTATATACACCTTTTGTTGGCAATGACAGAGGTCAAATGTTTTCTGTAAGTCTTCACAAGGTTTTCACACACTGTTGCTGGTATTTTGGCCCATTCCTCCATGCAGATCTCCTCTAGAGCAGTAATGTTTTGGGGCTGTCGCTGGGCAACATGGATTTTCAACTCCCTCCAAAGATTTTCTATGGGGTTGAGATCTGGAGACTGGCTAGGCCACTCCAGGACCTTGAAATGCTTCTTACGAAGCCACTCCTTCGTTGCCCGGGTGGTGTGTTTGGGATCATTGTCATGCTGGAAGACCCAGCCACGTTTCATCTTCAGTGCCCTTGCTGATGGAAGGAGGTTTTCACTCAAAATCTCACGATACATGGCCCCATTCATTCTTTCGTTTACACGGATCAGTCGTTCTGGTCCCTTTGCAGAAAAACAGCCCCAAAGCATGATGTTTCCACCCCCATGCTTCACAGTAGGTATGGTGTTCTTTGGATGCAACTCAGCATTCTTTCTCCTCCAAACATGACAAGTTGAGTTTTTACCAAAAAGTTCTATTTTGGTTTCATCTGACCATATGACATTCTCCCAGTCCTCTTCTGGATCATCCAAATGCTCTCTAGCAAACTTCAGATGGGCCTGGACATGTACTGGCTTAAGCAGGGGGACACGTCTGGCACTGCAGGATTTGAGTCCCTGTCGGCGCAGTGTGTTACTGATGGTAGCCTTTGTTACTTTGGTCTCAGCTCTCTGCCGGTCATTCACTAGGTCCCCCCGTGTGGGTTTGGGATTTTTGCTCACAGTTCTTGTGATCATTTTGACCCCACGGGGTGAGATCTTGCGTGGAGCCCCAGATCGAGGGAGATTATCAGTGGTCTTGTATGTCTTCCATTTTCTAATAATTGCTCCCACAGTTGATTTTTTCACACCAAGCTGCTTACCTATTGCAGATTCAGTCTTCCCAGTCTGGTGCAGGTCTACAATTTTGTTTCTGGTGTCCTTTGACAGCTCTTTGGTCTTGGCCATGGTGGAGTTTGGAGTGTGACTGTTTGAGGTTTTGGACAGGTGTCTTTTATACTGATAACAAGTTCAAACAGATGCCATTAATACAGGTAACGAGTGGAGGACAGAGGAGCCTCTTAAAGAAGAAGTTACAGGTCTGTGAGAGCCAGAAATCTTGCTTGTTTGTAGGTGACCGAATACTTATTTTACCGAGGAATTTACCAATTAATTCTTTAAAAATCCTACAATGTGATTTTCTGGATTTTTTTTTCTCATTTTGTCTCTCATAGTTGAGGTATACCTATGATGAAAATTACAGGCCTCTCGCATCTTTTTAAGTGGGAGAACTTGCACAATTGGTGGCTGACTAAATACTTTTTTGCCCCACTGTACATGGAATTTTTCCATGCATGTCAATATGCGAGCCAGGAAGCATCCAAATGGAGATGATACTCCAGAGGCCAAACCATATTTATCAGTTCATCAGAGGAGACAAATGAAAAAAGACAAGCTTTATTTTGCTCCCATTATTTGATACTGGCAAATGGAGCGCTTCCCTCCCATTCTGTGCCTGTCACAGCGAAACAAAAAAGCTTTTTAGTTGGGAGGAATTATTTGAGATAATGTGTGTTCTCCCAGTGAGACTCACAACTGATTTAACCTGGCTGCAAGTTGCCGTGGCGATGCGCGAGCGTGCGGTGTCACTCTTGGTTGCTGATGGGAATAAACTGGAGAAATAAAGAATATTGAGTTTCTAATGATTCTCTGCTGCACCTCCTCACAGCGTGTGCAAATGGAAATAATGTCTCCCAAACAGCCAAGGTGAAATTCACCCTTGTTTGACGTTGCAATCATATAACATTACTTCAAAATTGGGTGTAAATTTGTGTGGATGTGTAGGTTTAAACAAACCAAACTCAGACAGCTTAAATGGGAAAAAGTATCCAGTTAACTCTGCATTCACACTGGTCTCAAAAGTGGATTCTATTTTAGTATTTTGGTCTATTTTAGTTGTGAAGGCCTCATTTTGGTTTGTTTAAAGAGCTTTTTGAAGCCTACAGTATTCCAAAATCAAAAAAGTGTGAGCCAGGTGTGAAAGCAATTAAGGAATCACTTTCATTTTATCATTTTTAGTTAAACCTAACCTCCACAGATTCCCATGGAATTCATAATTTGTTACTAACCAAAGGTTCAAGATTATTTCAACCCTGTCACAATACATTTGGAATTCATATACTTTGAATAGATAGGTATATGCATTTTTAATGTATGAATAATATTTGCATACAAAGAAAGAAAGAAAGTGTCTGTTCCCCGAATAGTGAGGTCAAAATATAAATTTAATCCAGGCTATTTTCCGCTGCATTGTTGCAGGCGTTCTATCTTTTGGCATCTGTAGTTGTAATGAGACTAGATCTGATTTGTTTCTTTAAGCAACAGTGTATCCACCTGTCATCCATAACCTATTATTCCCTTCTGCATTCTCATGTCCCACTTTTTCTTTTCTTCCCCACAAACAGACCCACCCATACACACATTTAAGGGCCCTTTCATATCCGTCTGTGGACTCCACCCATGTTTTGTTACATTTGGCACTCTCTGGTTTCTTTTTAACTTCTTTGCATCTCTATATTTCATCATCCTTACACCTTACTTCCTCCCTCCCTCGCCCTCAATTCTCTTGTCCCTTTCCTTGTCCTTCACTTTATCTTCTCTTTTCTTTCATCCCTGCTCTCTGTTTCTCTCACTCTCGTCACACATTAATCCCTCTTCACTAATCACCGTTGATGTGGAGTTAAATGTGGAAATGAGGTACATGCAACAGAAGAGGAAACTTACTCCATTTAAAGCTTGCCCAGCCGTCCCATCCATCACTCTCTCCGACACGGCCTCTCATCTCTGCCCCGTCTGATTAATCATCACGGTCACATTACAGAGGCAGCATTATGTGAAATGAGCCTGAGGAATTTTTAAAAGATTCAATTTAGAGTATCACTCCTCATCTGTTCCCAATAAATGCCAACGTGAGCATCATTATGGTGGCCTTGTTAATCAAGACATAGAGAGACGAAGGATGAATCAGAGATGAGCTGCCAATTTAATA
This sequence comes from Sinocyclocheilus grahami, assembly GCF_001515645.1. Classification (NCBI taxonomy): domain Eukaryota; kingdom Metazoa; phylum Chordata; class Actinopteri; order Cypriniformes; family Cyprinidae; genus Sinocyclocheilus; species Sinocyclocheilus grahami. The sequence goes on from NW_015505647.1 coordinate 1,001,513, forward strand.
CTGAAGAGAATTGACGTCCAATCCACCTGATAGGCTACCTGTGCCCTGAAGGAGTGTTAGATTTTGGGTAGAATGCACTTTTTTTTTTTAAAGCCACTAGGTCAAATGATTTTTTTAGTTGAAAAATTACATAATCAATTGATAAAGATGGTTGTTCAGAAGCTCTTTAGTTCACTGGATGCACAACGGTTACTCTATGTGCTGTAATGGAGGGATGTTTAAATATATAGACATTAATAATTTCAATTATGCTGGATAAACTTGGGTGTTTTTATAGTTGTATTTAGCATAAACTAGCTCTGATTTGATGCTCTTACTCTATCAATCCTGCCTGTAGTAGTGCCATTTTAATTTCACTTTTTTGAAATAATATATGTATTTTTTTATATAAATAAAAAAAGTTGCAATTTTATTATGGTTCCAACATATTAGCCAAACATATTCCCAGATACTCCCAGCCTTACAACTGGACCAACCTTATTAACTCATCGGAATGATACAAAACTTCTGCAGCATTCGATATATGAACACATATACAAACCCGATTCCAAAAATGTTGGGACACTGTACAAATTGTGAATAAAAACAGAATGCAATGATGTGGAAGTTTCAAATTTCAATATTTTATTCAGAATACAACATAGATGACATATCAAATGTAGAAAATGTATCATTTTAAGGGATAAATAAGTTTAAAAAAAAAATGTCATGGCATCAACACATCTCAAAAAAGTTGGGACAAGGCCATGTTTACCACTGTGTGGCATCATTTACATTTAGTCATTACATATAGAGAGTCATGGCCAGAATTATTGACACCTTTGGTATATATAAACACAAATCACAAAAATCTAACCTTTCAACAAATAAAACCAAATGAAAGTGTGTGTGGGAGAATCCATGGCTTCCTGTTTCACATATAAATATGAGATAACCCAAAGGCCAAATTCCCTTAATCATCTTTCACAATAGGAAAAAAACAAAGAATATAGTTTGGATGTGAAAATTCCTATTTCCACCATCAGCGTAATAATAAATATGTTCCAATCAAGAGGAAATGTTACAAATCTGCCTGAAGAGGATGTGTGTCTATATTGTTTTAATGCAAGTTGAGGATAGATACATACATTAAATATGCAAATGTTCTATATGCTTTGAATACCCAGGTGACTTAGTCAAAAGGTACAGTATAAACAGTACATATTGCATTAAATATGGTCCTCCATAAAGCAGTTCACTTAATCTCACTCAAATGTCCATTTCCAGTATGACGAAGGAAGCCTAAGCAATGCCAGTCTTGATTTATAATATTTCCTTCTTGACTCATGTATTTCATTAGACATATAATTCAAAACTGGATTAAAATGCATCAAAACCATATTTATTACATGGCTCGCTGGAATACTTCTGCTTCATGTCTGGGTCCTGAATACCCTGTCTGGATTTAGTTCAAAAGACAATAAACCTGATAATAATTTTTGTAATTTTCATTTGTAACTTTTCTGGTCAATGTGCTTCTTAATCTTTTCTATTAAAACTGAAAATAAAAATTTTATTGCAATTACACACTGTATAGACGACAATAATAAAATGCTTTTTTTATATAAAAAAACACAATGTTTCTGTTTTTAGCCCATAAGGTATTATTCCAACTGGCAAGATGCTGTGAAAGCACACTACAAAATTAGGACAGGCCACCAAAAACGGGACGTCTGGCGACACTAGTATTCCAATTGGAGATTGAGCTGGCTGAAACACTCCGTCTGTGCATGTGTTTGTGTGTGGTGTAATGGCGACAGAGGGCGAAAGACAGCTTCATCATCTCCTCACAGTGTCTCTCTGTCCATATGTTCAGCAGCACTACCTCAGTTCACTACATCGGGAATGAGACGCTTGGAACAGCTGCTGAAATTGAGTGTGTGTGTGTGTGTGTGTGTGTGTCCTCATACATATGTCAACTCAGAGGAATTATTCATCAAAGTGAGAGCTCCTGCATGCTGAGTGTCAGCATTGGTTTGGTGACTGGATTCTGTCTCAACTTGGCAAAGAAGTTCCCCCCACGGAGGCGAGAGACACTTTGTTTGTCCTTTCTCTCTGTCGGTTGAGAATGTGATGGATCGTGGTGTTTGTGTCAGCTGAGTAAACAAGTCCATTTAACTTAAGCTGCTTCATCAACACTGGACAAACCACATCCAGCCCAGGCAACAACACAAACCACAAAGACAAAGAGATACATTCTAAAAATAATAAGCAAATGGTCATTTAGTAGATAGGTCAATGAATGACACTTTTTTTTTGCCAATATTTTTAAAAAATACATTAAAAATGCAATTATGTAGAAAACCCCTCTTCTAGGATGAACATGTTATTAATTTGTGAATTGAATTGACATGTTACTCATTTGTGAACCAGCATTCAAAAATAAATAAATAAATAAAACAGGAAATTATGTAATAGAGATGACCCCTGAAAACCCCATGACTGTGTGCAAAGGTCAATAAGTCAAAAATATCAGATAATTTCTCCTTTTCTGACAAGGCAAGTTTAGTTCATGAGTTCATGTTGTGAAATGTCATGTAGTGTGACTCTACTTAAAACATTTTTTATTAATTACTTTGCAAATAATGATGTGTACACTTACATTAATCCAAGGTGTAAGGAAAATACTTTTTTCTTAATAATCACTCAACATGATATCATTAAAATAAACATTTTGTTAAAAAATAGTCGATTTTTCATTTTCTTTATCACTGACTATTTTGTTTAATCTAAAACGAAAAGCCAGTTGGATCAATCTGGAGTTAAGTGCCTTGCTCATGGACACAGCTCATATCTTGCTCTTTACAAATCTTGAACCAGTGACCTTCTGATTACTAGCTTTAAGCTGTAGCCACTGCACCACATCACTGAAATAATAAATCATCTTAAGCAGAATATTCACTATCAGTCTGTCAACCTTAGGCCTGCAAACGATCATTCCAAACTGAACACTGAAACAGGCAAAGTTCCGCACTGCACATTATCTGAAGAACATTTCACAAAGACATGTAGAAAGAGTCCTACAGAGCTATCTGTGTATAAAAACGGGTCATCTGTGACCTTATTTATGTTCTGTTGGAGCGGATGTACTCAGCTAGATCCATTCTAATCAAATGAAATTCTGTAATCTGGAAAAGGAGTGTATAGCTCCGTTAATTAGAGTTATAACCCTATTTTCTCTGTCCGTTTACCCCAGCAGAAATGAACGGGCTCAAATCGAATGATTTTATCATTTTTTGTGCTTGTTGAACATCTTTGTCTAACATCACAGTTTAATTGGAAGGCACCGCGGCACATTACACAGCATACAGTCTGCCACTGTGTACTGAGACTAGTTTAGAGTAGTTTAAAAGGGTCAAATTAGTTTTTTAATAATTATCGCCCCCCCATGATATTCTAATGTTAGCCAAGGTTATCTGTACAATAAAATTGTAATTCAGTTTTGACATGACCATTTTTTACCCTCTCTCCAAGCCTTCAGACTCATCTGGCTGCTTTTGCCGTTTTGCATAAACACAGTTTTTACATGTGCTTTGCATCATATGCCATTGCTTCCCAGCAAAAGTGTGTTTAAGATTGATGAGTCACATTATAGCTGTATCATTTCCAAATGTTCTTTTGACATTGATGATACAAACAGACAGACTTATATAATCTTGTATAAATCTTCCCATGCATGTTATAAGATTTATTAATCAATTTATATGACTTTTTAAGGTTGAGAAAACTCACCTTTATAATCAGAATCCCTCACATATTAGGACTTTCCAAGAAAGTTAATTAAAATAAGAAATTTCCTCATTAGTTCATTTTAATTCCCTTTAAAAAAAAACATTTTAGATTATCTTGAGGCCCCCTATGAGTCCCCGTCCCCCTGGTTAAGAACCACTGCTACATAGCATATCTCAACTGCTTGAGTATCATCACAAAATGTAAACTATATTATTATAAGGCATGACAATATTATGATATTATAAACTTTAACATTGTGATTTTCTGTGAAGCTGCTGTGTCGCAAATTTATTGGCAACACTTTACAAATAACACCTCATTTTTTACATTAATGCGAAATAACAATGAAAAATACTATTTTATAAGTATTCGTGTTAATTTCAACATTTACAAATACATTATGAAAATCTAAAGTTGTATCAAAATTATTCAATGGAATATTAACGTTAAAGATGAATAAATACTATAACAAATGTTTTGCTCAATGTTAGTGAATGTTAGTTAATGCATTGACTAACTAATGGGACCTTATTGTAAAGTCTTACAAATTTGACTTGATTTAATAAATGCAGTGTTACAAATAAATTTGACTTGACTTAAAAATAAATTCATTTAATAATAAATAAATTCAATTAATAAATGAAGTTTTTTTTCATTGCTAGTTCATGTAAACTATGTAAAACTGCAGTTAACTAATACTAACAAAAGAAACCTTATTGTAAAGCCATAAATTGTAAAGAAAATTGTAAAGCAAATATAAAAAGAAATTTGACTTGATTTAATAAATGCAGTGTTACAAATAAATTTGACTTGACTTAAAAATAAATTCATTTAATAATAAATAAATTCAATTAATAAATGAAGTTTTTTTTTCATTGCTAGTTCATGTAAACTATGTAAAACTGCAGTTAACTAATACTAACAAAAGAAACCTTATTGTAAAGCCATAAATTGTAAAGAAAATTGTAAAGCAAATATAAAAATGCTTTCTTTGTGGTGAGAATCATATCCTGTAAGTACAATGCTGTTTTTTTAAATGGTCTTTTTGGACTGGAGAGTTCTGGAACGTACAGTATCTCTCCAAGTACAAACTGTTCTGTTTTAAAAGATCAATAAAACACACAGAAACCACAGGAGGTCTGCGGAGTCTTCCCTCATGCTGTAAAAGGGTCCCCCGGTGGATCGCGCAAGGTCTCTGCGCTGCAGAGTCAGCATCTCATCATAGCCTTCACCACAAGGGCAGATCACTGCTCCTTTATAACTATTTCAAAACCCCCGTTACACAGGATCACAGCCACTGACAGCTCTGCAACAGCAGCGCTCCATCCTGTCAGTCAGGAGCTATTACGACTCCATGTTTGGCCGGGAAGATCTCGACACTGACCCAAAGAACATCTTTATGAGTTGAGCCCAAAGAGTGAGTTTCAGCGTCAGATTGTCAGAACACAAGTCTCATCAAATATTCATCAGAATGAAGCCCTCTCGTCTCTGATCAGCAGGAGAAGAAGGGAGAAGAACAAGAAGCCTGTCCTTCCACACATCATAGCAGAAATTAAACATCATCTCAAGGTCTTCAAGGGCATCTCCCATCATAAAAACACGCGAGTATGGCGTTGAACAATCTGCAAGGGAGGAACGTTTTGAACATCTTCTATCTATCTATATATATATATATATATATATATAGGAAGAGTCGTAGTAAAGGTTTTTGAATGAAAATATCTCAGTTTGGGTGACAGCATCAAACTTGAACAGATACATTTAAACAAAATTATTTATTCATAATTAATATAGCTGTTATATATGCTGTTCAAAATGTTGGGGTCTGTAAGACGTGTATTCAGCAAATTAAACTGATTAAAACAGTAAATATATTTACAGTAAATATATTTATAATGTTACAAAAGACTTCAATTTCAAATGAATACTGTTCTTTTGAACTTTCTATTCATCACAGCATAATGAAAAATTGCACTTTTGCTTTTATGGTTGTTGAGCACTATTATGTTTCTTGAGTATCAAATCAGCATATTAAAATGATTTCTGAAGGATCTTGTGACACTGAAGACTGGAGTAATAGTTGGTTATTTTAAATTGTAATAATATTTCACAATATTACCATTTCAGTAGGACAATGGGTTGTATATAAATTGCATAGCACATATACTGTAAGACATATTGCTAGACATGCACACATCTAGTCAGCAACGGTCGCTATTGTTTCTGTCCCTGGAAGTCACAGCTTTAATTAAAAATGAATGACTTCAGGGTGTTTTTGTCACTGAAAAAGCCACTTGTTAGTTGTTATTGTAAAAGCGACAGTATTTTGAGCTGAACTGCTGTCACGCTATTGAGGTATGTAGTTATGTTATTAGTGTCTCTACTTTTAGTTAGCTAACCCTCAACACTGCTACACACACAGAAAGCTCGCACAAATCCACATACACAATGAGCACATCCTCAAAACTCATGTCAGTCTTCAGAACCTTTCGGAGCGAACCTCTCTGTTCCTCTAAATTATTCAGACTGAAAGATTCCTTCAGCTTAGCTAAACTCTGGCCTTGTGCCGAAAGAGTCTCCACACACACACACACACACACACACACACACACAAACTACGCTGGTGAATGTGTACATGAACTCACAAGCATCATTACTGTGAGCACTGCCAATGACCTCTTTTACAAACACAGTCAGCCTATATACAGCATCACTGTGAAACTCTAAGACCCACATTAATGTTTTATTAGTTTCATAGCTCAAAAGGCTTGGTGGAGTTCTCAGTGAAGTTTCAACTTCATCTCAAATGTTTCACTTAAAAGAGAAAAAATAAAGCTGTTAATCCGTTAAAATAAAAATTGTGTTGGTAATTTACTGTAGTGAACACATTAATGCATTGTATTCCTTTTTAAGGAAATAAAATATCTATCATTTTTGGTAGGAATATCATAAATATCAAATTAACAGTTGCTTCTACTTGTATTATTTTTAAGTAGCAGATAAATATTTGTGGAAAAAATTAAATGTATACATTTCTCTTTTAAACCTTCTATTCATCAATGTATCATGGTTTTCCCCAAAAAATACAGTTTTCAACAGTAGTAATAATAAGAAATGTTTCTTAAGCACCACATCAGCATATTAGAATGATTTGTGAAGGATCATGTGACACTGAAGACTGGAGTAATGCCTGCTTAAAATCAGGTTCGCCATCACAGGAATAAATTACGTTTTAAAATACTTCCGAAAATAGAAAACAGTTATTTCAAATTGTAAGAATATTGCACAATATTACAGTTTTTAGTGTATTTTTGATCAAATTAATGTATAAAAGAAAACCTTCTTTCAAAAACGTAATAATCTCACCCTCCCCAAACTTTTGAACAGAACTGTATATTTACATGCAGAATAAAAGTAAATATATTTTATTCTAAAAGGTCTCCATTAGATCACCATATTATCTCATTGCTATCTAGGAGGAACGGTTGAGATATTACAGAGTTTGCAATTGTAATTTATTTTTCCTGTAGGCATGTTTACTGGTTTATTCATAAACCTCTCTAACCCAGACCTGCACACACATGCACACATAGCCAAGTCAGAATATCTATTGCTTATCAACCATTAATGCATTAAGAAACCTGAGAAAAACACTTGATCTACAGTTCAAAACCAGATAAATCTTCATCAGGAGTCCATAGTGACAGCACTGAGTTGACAGCTGCTGTGATCACCAGTGACTGAGTTCAATAGCAGTACTCACTTGAATGGCTCTAAAAGTCACAGCGAACAGAATAGATTATCTCTAATTCTACAGCCACACGTCCAATAGCATCATACACCTACCTGTAGTATGATGCCATCAGAACACTTACCATATTTTTTGCTGTAATATCCCTCACTGGTTTAGATTTAGACTGACAGTATTGTGACTCAATATTTAACAAAACAGAAACAACTGGAAAGCAGTATATTTCTTCTCCATTATTTCCTTTTATTTTTCAGGAGAGGATATAAAAGGAGCAATGGGGTGTTCTCACAGGGGAGGAGAGTAGAAATGAGAGCCGCAAAAGGATTCTTCAAAAAGAAATGGGAAATGAAATGATAATGAAACCCTCTCATTTAGCGCAGCTAACACCCAGCTGCCCACCGAGCCAATCACACACCTTCACACAGGATCTTCCGTTTTAACAGATTTATTATTCAGCTCTAACCAGGTGGCAGTTGCAGCAGCTGAACCAGAGAGGACCCTGGGAAATCAAGCTTTCAAGGGACTATTCCCTCTCCACTGCTCCATCATTCTCTGTCACATACAACTCATTCTCACTTTTCATCCAAACTTTCACACAGGTCTCAGATGTTTATTACAGTACACACACACACACACACACACACAATACACATACACACTCACACACACACTGGTGTGAATGACTTCAGATGTGACAGATAATTATTATACAAAATTAATATAACCTAGGGGAGAGGTAAAAAGAGAAAACAAACTGCTAGGCAAAGCAGACAATACAGAAAGTTTCTTGAGAGGAGAGGGGAGAGGCGACAATATAGGGAAGAAGAAAAAGCAGTGTCATGGTGCAACATGCCAGATTTCAGCCACAAACCACAGTCTGTCCTCTGGCTTTCTCGTGCATATTTCACAAAAGATTGGAAAACTTTTGCACAAACCACAAGCTCCTATCAGATTGAAAGACTGCTACACAATCTCCAAGAGTCAGGGGGCAAATGTTTAATCAGTCCACCAGGAAACAAATCTCTGGAGAACCTGAACACTGCCGTGTTTGCACAATCAAATCTTTAAAGAGTTTAAGGCAAAATCTTCTCAAGCAAAACTATATATTCCACTTTGTTTTCTGTCATCATCAGTACTTATTAATGGACATACAGAAATTCTGATCATCATTAAAGTCCAAACACATTTCATTTCCCGCTATTTTTTTTACTTTCTGTACAACCTTTTTGCCTGATGCTCCATTATGTGTTTTTATTTATAAAATTAGTATTTTCAAATATTTTATTTTGTTTTATGTATGTTTATATATTATTTTATGTTAGATGTGATGCTAGTTTATCTAATATATCTATTAGTTCTCATTTAAAAAAACACATGGGTTTTTGTGCTTCAAAGGCGTTATAAAGTAACAGGGACACCAAACTAATAGGTGCCAAGTATTAATTTTGGTAACAGGAAAAAAAAACATACATATATAAATATAATATTGAAAATAAACAGATAAAGAAATGTATTTATTGCATATACACAAATATGTATGGAATAAAATATATACACACAAATAACTTTATATGAGGCTTGCTTTTTTTGCAACCCTGTTACCAAAAATGGGCCTAAATATATTTGAACAAATATCAATTTACTTCACATAAATTAAACAATTTTCTATCATTTCTGGATTTTTTTATTGAACTCTGATAACAGTCTGGTGAATGCAGGGCAAGATGGTGAAGACCTCAAAGGTGGGACAGGCCAAAAGAAAACAAACACCTTTCAATGTGTTTAAAAATACCTGTTTATTGTATTTATTTTTTTGCTTGCTTGATCATTTTTTTTTAAATAACGGACAAAATATGAAAAGTATTGAATAATAATGTAGCAGACACTTTTGTCTAAAGCCACTAACAGTAGATATAGCCTATTAGTGGGTCAGGGCTACTGGTGTAACATGAGGTTAAGTACTTTGCTCAGGGGCACAAGAGTGAAACCTCAAGGATAAACCCTTGCATGGATTTAACCGACATCCTTTCAAAAACCAGCCTAGATCATTAACCACTACAACACACCACCAGTCAAATCAGCCATTGTTTTGTGCTAATTCACTTGTGTTTACTAATTCACTTGAACTAGTAAACACAGACCATTGCTGACAAAAAAATAAGTCCTGAATGCCTGTTCCAGTAGCATTTATGTATTGAGGAGTGTGGAATAATCCCCTCGGTATCCAATAAAGAACGTCTCACATCTCCTCCAGAGGTCTTTTCTTTCACCCATCATCTTTTCCAGCTTTGTTTACCTCTTTATCCAACTCATTCTTTCTCCGCTGTCAAAAGCAGCACAGTTCCTCCATACACTGTTTCTTTCTCTGCTTTCAACACATATTTACGTATTCAAGTATCAGAGAGTGACACCTTAATTACAGCAGATGACCTGCAGTCCCAGAGAGAGTAGCAACTTTTTCACACTCTCCTCTTCTCTCAGTCACCGACTGCTGGACAAGGTCATGACCAGTGCTCAGTCTTTTATAGTGTTTTTTTTTAACTAGGGGAGAGCAGGGATAAAAATACAATTCTCTGGTTTTCACTAAAAGCTGAAAATGTGCCTCAAATATCTTTTTAATTGCTTAATGTAAAAAAAAAACAATTAAACAATCTAAAACAAAACAATTAATCAAATTGTAAACAATTAATTTTGAAGTAGTGAGTATAGAGCCATCTGGCTTTCATATAGTCACTACACTAAATTTAAGAGAAATTATTCAAATATAATCAGAAAATATTTTTTATAAAGCTGACATATTAAAGAAAGTTACTTAAAAAAATGGAGATAAATTTAAAATACAATTAAATTTTACACACACACATATATATATATTTGTGTATATACCAAATACCTTATAAAAATGGAATATTGGTTGAACACTTGAATGAATGAAAAGAAAACAGATCTATGTCTCAGCACAAGCTGTTGTGCACACACAAGTGTACACAGTCCATTTAATGACAGCACAAATGACAGACAATTACTTCTTTTCAATGCAGAATCCTCCAAACAGCTTTTAAAGTAACAGATTCCATCTGCTGTCTGATGTGGTTCAGTGATTTCTCATTTACAATGCTGACAAAGTAATTTGTCATTTCAAAGCATCCATACGACTCGCCGCCAGTTGGCTGAAAGCGTAAGGGGAAGTTTCACCATTTAAAAGCTGCTGGGGTCACTGACATCATTTCGAGAAACGGCAGAGAATCTCTAAACTGCTTCATATGTATAATTGTCACGAATCCGGTTCATGGACTTCCGTCCAATTACCACCAGATGTCGCTCTTCAATTTTTATGACTCTCTCACTACACAGACTTTCACGTCACCCCGGACTACATTTCCCAGCAGCCATTTCACTAATCACACGTTCACCTGAAACCAATCACACACACTATATAACACCCACTCGGATCCTGTTCAAACGGCCAAGTATTGTTTAAGTGTTTATGCTGTTTAGCGTAGCTATTTTACGAAGCCAGTTCCCGGTCCTTGTTTAAGTTTCTAGTTCTAGTTTCTATAGTCTAGTCAAAGTCTTGCATTGCCTGTTTTCTCGTGTTCTGATCTTCTGCCTGTGTATCTTGGATTAACCCTTTGCCTTGCTGTTTCGGACTGTGTTTGCACCTCGCCTGGACTATTGCTTATGTTATTGGATTACCCCTCTTATCAAGCCCCACGGAGGGCCAGGTCCACATGGAAGTGGAGAGACCGGGGACGTAGGCAGAGCCGGCAGAGCAGGGCACCAAGGCAGGACCAGCGAAGCAGGAAGCAAGGGTGGGGCAGAGAACCAGGATGGAGCCGGCGAAGCAGATGGAGCTGAGGACCACCACAGCAGAGTAGACTGGTCCGAAGGTCCCCACGGCGGAGCAGAAGACCACCAGAGCAAAAGACAGACAGTGAATTTACGGCATCAAAGACTGAGGCAGGGAAAGCAAAAAGTTCATCCATAGTTTCCCTGGAGACAACTGAACAGGCAGACAGTTCATAAACAAGCTCGGTGGCTGAAACTGGACAGACAGATGGCTCAGAATCAGACTCATTAGTTGCAACCAGACAGACAGATTGTTCAAAATTAGACTTATTGATAGAAACGGGCAGGAACGACAGCTCAAAACTGCACACAACAGCAGAATCCAGACAGATAGACAGTTCAAAATCGGATGGATTAACAGAAAATGGACTGGGAGACCCTTCAGTGACTGAAACTAAACAGATATTAATAGAATCTGCACAGACAGATGGTTCAACATCAGACTCATGGAGGGAAACGGGACTGGCAGATGATTCAGGAACAGATTCATTCACATGCATTTAAGGCCTCGTCGTAACAGACTGGGCTGAGAACTCCCAAGGAAACCCCTTGGCTGAATCGAGGAGCAAAAATAAAGTCCATGTACTGTCTCTGTGGTTGTTACAGGCATGGTTGGGAGTTCTAAGATGGCCTCTTTGGCCGGCTCAGAGCAGGACATGAGTTCATAAATGGCCTCCATAGCCGTGACAGGACAGGCAGAGAGTACACAGACGGCATCCATAGCCGTGACAGGACAGGCAGAGAGTTCACAGACGGCCTCCATAGCCGTGACAGGACAGGCAGAGAGTTCACAGACGGCCTCCATAGCCGTGACAGGACAGGCAGAGAGTTCACAGACGGCCTCCATAGCCGTGACAGGACAGGCAGAGAGTTCACAGACGGCCTCCATAGCCGTGACAGGACAGGCAGAGAGTTCACAGACTGAATGCCTGTTCCAGTAGCATTTATGTATTGAGGAGTGTGGAATAATCCCCTCGGTATCCAATAAAGAACGTCTCACATCTCCTCCAGAGGTCTTTTCTTTCACCCATCATCTTTTCCAGCTTTGTTTACCTCTTTATCCAACTCATTCTTTCTCCGCTGTCAAAAGCAGCACAGTTCCTCCATACACTGTTTCTTTCTCTGCTTTCAACACATATTTACGTATTCAAGTATCAGAGAGTGACACCTTAATTACAGCAGATGACCTGCAGTCCCAGAGAGAGTAGCAACTTTTTCACACTCTCCTCTTCTCTCAGTCACCGACTGCTGGACAAGGTCATGACCAGTGCTCAGTCTTTTATAGTGTTTTTTTTTAACTAGGGGAGAGCAGGGATAAAAATACAATTCTCTGGTTTTCACTAAAAGCTGAAAATGTGCCTCAAATATCTTTTTAATTGCTTAATGTAAAAAAAAAACAATTAAACAATCTAAAACAAAACAATTAATCAAATTGTAAACAATTAATTTTGAAGTAGTGAGTATAGAGCCATCTGGCTTTCATATAGTCACTACACTAAATTTAAGAGAAATTATTCAAATATAATCAGAAAATATTTTTTATAAAGCTGACATATTAAAGAAAGTTACTTAAAAAAATGGAGATAAATTTAAAATACAATTAAATTTTACACACACACATATATATATATTTGTGTATATACCAAATACCTTATAAAAATGGAATATTGGTTGAACACTTGAATGAATGAAAAGAAAACAGATCTATGTCTCAGCACAAGCTGTTGTGCACACACAAGTGTACACAGTCCATTTAATGACAGCACAAATGACAGACAATTACTTCTTTTCAATGCAGAATCCTCCAAACAGCTTTTAAAGTAACAGATTCCATCTGCTGTCTGATGTGGTTCAGTGATTTCTCATTTACAATGCTGACAAAGTAATTTGTCATTTCAAAGCATCCATACGACTCGCCGCCAGTTGGCTGAAAGCGTAAGGGGAAGTTTCACCATTTAAAAGCTGCTGGGGTCACTGACATCATTTCGAGAAACGGCAGAGAATCTCTAAACTGCTTCATATGTATAATTGTCACGAATCCGGTTCATGGACTTCCGTCCAATTACCACCAGATGTCGCTCTTCAATTTTTATGACTCTCTCACTACACAGACTTTCACGTCACCCCGGACTACATTTCCCAGCAGCCATTTCACTAATCACACGTTCACCTGAAACCAATCACACACACTATATAACACCCACTCGGATCCTGTTCAAACGGCCAAGTATTGTTTAAGTGTTTATGCTGTTTAGCGTAGCTATTTTACGAAGCCAGTTCCCTGTCCTTGTTTAAGTTTCTAGTTCTAGTTTCTATAGTCTAGTCAAAGTCTTGCATTGCCTGTTTTCTCGTGTTCTGATCTTCTGCCTGTGTATCTTGGATTAACCCTTTGCCTTGCTGTTTCGGACTGTGTTTGCACCTCGCCTGGACTATTGCTTATGTGGCCAAGTATTGTTTAAGTGTTTATGCTGTTTAGCGTAGCTATTTTACGAAGCCAGTTCCCGGTCCTTGTTTAAGTTTCTAGTTCTAGTTTCTATAGTCTAGTCAAAGTCTTGCATTGCCTGTTTTCTCGTGTTCTGATCTTCTGCCTGTGTATCTTGGATTAACCCTTTGCCTTGCTGTTTCGGACTGTGTTTGCACCTCGCCTGGACTATTGCTTATGTTATTGGATTACCCCTCTTATCAAGCCCCACGGAGGGCCAGGTCCACATGGAAGTGGAGAGACCGGGGACGTAGGCAGAGCCGGCAGAGCAGGGCACCAAGGCAGGACCAGCGAAGCAGGAAGCAAGGGTGGGGCAGAGAACCAGGATGGAGCCGGCGAAGCAGATGGAGCTGAGGACCACCACAGCAGAGTAGACTGGTCCGAAGGTCCCCACGGCGGAGCAGAAGACCACCAGAGCAAAAGACAGACAGTGAATTTACGGCATCAAAGACTGAGGCAGGGAAAGCAAAAAGTTCATCCATAGTTTCCCTGGAGACAACTGAACAGGCAGACAGTTCATAAACAAGCTCGGTGGCTGAAACTGGACAGACAGATGGCTCAGAATCAGACTCATTAGTTGCAACCAGACAGACAGATTGTTCAAAATTAGACTTATTGATAGAAACGGGCAGGAACGACAGCTCAAAACTGCACACAACAGCAGAATCCAGACAGATAGACAGTTCAAAATCGGATGGATTAACAGAAAATGGACTGGGAGACCCTTCAGTGACTGAAACTAAACAGATATTAATAGAATCTGCACAGACAGATGGTTCAACATCAGACTCATGGAGGGAAACGGGACTGGCAGATGATTCAGGAACAGATTCATTCACATGCATTTAAGGCCTCGTCGTAACAGACTGGGCTGAGAACTCCCAAGGAAACCCCTTGGCTGAATCGAGGAGCAAAAATAAAGTCCATGTACTGTCTCTGTGGTTGTTACAGGCATGGTTGGGAGTTCTAAGATGGCCTCTTTGGCCGGCTCAGAGCAGGACATGAGTTCATAAATGGCCTCCATAGCCGTGACAGGACAGGCAGAGAGTACACAGACGGCATCCATAGCCGTGACAGGACAGGCAGAGAGTACACAGACGGCATCCATAGCCGTGACAGGACAGGCAGAGAGTACACAGACGGCATCCATAGCCGTGACAGGACAGGCAGAGAGTACACAGACGGCATCCATAGCCGTGACAGGACAGGCAGAGAGTACACAGACGGCATCCATAGCCGTGACAGGACAGGCAGAGAGTTCACAGACAGCCTCCATAGCCGTGACAAGACAGGCAGAGAGTTCACAGATGGCCTCCATAGCCATGACAGGACAGGCAGAAAGCTCACAGACGGCCTCCATAGCTGTGACAGGACAGGCAGAGAGTTCACAAATGGCCTCCTTGGCCGGAACAGGACAGGACGAGAGTTCATAAGTGGATACCACTGACACCTCTTGAGGTTCTGCAGCGGATGCCACCACCTCTGGAGGTTCTACAGCCGTACCATCAGGAAACAGGGATAGTTCATTAGTATTCTCCTTAACAGGACAGGTACAAAGTTCAGCAATGGTTCCTTCGACTGCGACATGACAGGCTGAAAGTGAGCTGAAGCGAACGCCTCCCCCTCCGCCTCGGGAGGTTCTGCAGCATACACCGCCACCTCTGGAGAAGCTGCAGAGCGCGCCATCGCCTCGGGGAACACAGCAGCGAGAGCCACTACCTCGGGAGGATCTGCAGCGTCAGCCGCCACCTCTGGAAACATCATAGTGGGCGCCGCCGTTTTTAGAGCTTCAGTGGTAGTGTATGCAGTCCAAATACACCATAAGGCGATCCCCAATGTGGGAAGCGCTACAAACAGGGGAATCAGTTCAGGAACAGAAAGGTCTGAGAGCACTGGTTTAGGGATACCAGCTGCACGTGCTGAAACCTGCGGTGGATCCTCCATACTGGATGCCAGTCTGGGAGACTAAAAAACTGACCTCGAAGATCTGGGTGCAACAGATAGGAAGTGACAAGACTCTGGATGATCAGCTGTGACTTGACTTGATTCAGGATTGGCAGCTGTGACTTGACTTGACTCATGATGATCAACTGTGACTTGACTTGACTCAGGATTGGCAGCTGTGACATAGCGGGGCGCTATTGTGTCCGCCATTTTGAGATCTGACTCCACTGCCACCGCCATTTTGTGAGCGTGCTGTAGTTCGGCCGCCATTACACGCTTGACACTCGTTACAATAATGAAGGTCAGTTTAGGACTGGTTTAGAAAGTGTTTATGTCTGAAAAAAGCATGGAAATCTTTCATTTGAGGGCCTGTGAAACAAATAGGCACTGCTATATTGTTTTGAAGACTGAATTGTAATTACACAATACATGGCAATTATCGCAAATGTAGTAGGGTGTTTCTTCAACGATTTTTATTAAAACAAACAGACTTCAGCTTTGTTTTAGTTTTTTTGCTTTATGAAGTATAGATTACACATTGTGCCAGTCTCAGATGTTCAATTTATCAAACTATCTTCACTATCTATCTACACTGAAAAAACAAACAAATAAATGACATAAAATAAAAAATGGTAACATTTAAATTAACTGTTTTAATCAAGTCAAAAATACCATTTAATATCACTGAATCAACCTAAATATATTAATGTATATCAACAAAACTAATTTACATAGGTTAAATCAGGCTCTTTAAGGTAATAATTACAGGTTGCCACTTTTTTTACAATATATATTTAACAAAATCCATCCTGAAAGCTTGCAACAGTGCAATAATAAGCGATGAATCAAAATTCATTTCTGAGGTAACTGACAGCATGTTACAGATGAGATGACAGAGCTTACCTTGTATTTAACCCCGGATATTTCTTTAATCTGATTAGGTGAAGACCACACTACAAGACAGAATGTCGTCACCCAACAAATGTTTAAAATGTACATTTCTTGCGTCTTGATTGTGGTTATGATCCCGAAATTCATTTACCAGACAAACTTACACATTTAGCAAAATCACAAGTCAACAGACAATATGGATGAGGAGTTTGCTACTATTTTTCAGCACAAAACGAGCTGAAAAATATTTGTTGTTGGTACAAAAAATAAATGAATAAAACTAACTAAATAAAAGTAAATGGCCCCAGGTTGACATTGTGGAAGCCAAAGTTTCCAACAGAAAATGTCTACTTGAAAAAAAATAACAACTGACAAATTACTATGATAAAAGTCAAGCCCATGTTTTTGTCTTAAGCCTTCAGGCCTATAAAGGCTTACCTTAAGCACACATTGACATTCAGTAACTGAGTCGTGATTGATTTAGGAAGGAATTATACTGTACCCACTCCCTTTTAAATCTCTATTCTATAGTCTTGCATCTAGAGCAGAAAAAGACAGATGGAGAGGGAGAGACAAGAAGCGGCTGTAAAAGTAAAGACGTTTAACGTGGGAAGAGATAAGAGCCGTGCTGCAATTTCTCAGCGTGTCACGGCAGAGACGCAACCTCTTAATCACCCGAGCTATCAGATCATCCCAGCTGCTAACAGCGCTAAGAGCCCCGACGCTAGAGGACCAGAGACATGCTGTTGCAGCCAACATGCAAACTAATGCCAACGAGATCGAGATAGAGGGTGATGTGGGGGTCTTTTGCTGTTAATTGAGGCTGCAGGCAGACAGGACGCTAATCATTCTAGAAAACTTATTCTAGAGGCAATTCTTCAACTTCTGCTTCTACAAATTGTTGCCATTCATTGGAGCACTTCATCTCCAGCCTCCCTAAGAATTACAGCTGCTGTTTTGTAAATATCCAGTTCAGTTAAAGGGATAGTTCATCCAAAAATGAAACATTGCCCATTTATTCGCCCTTATGGGGAAGTTGTGGCCTAATGGTTAGAGAGTCGGACTCGTAACCCAAAGGTTGCAGGTTTGAGTCTCGTACCATGGGGGGATTGAATAACCAGCGCTCTCTCCCACCTTCAATACCACGACTGAGGTGCCCTTGAGCAAGGCACCGAACCCCCGACTGCTCCCCGGGCACCGCACCATAAATGGCTGCCCACTGCTCCGGATGTGTTCACGGTGTGTGTGTGTGTGTGTGTGTGTGTGTGTGTGTTCACTGCTGTGTGTGTGCACCTAGGATGGGTTAAATGCAGAGCACTAATTCCTAGTATGGGTAACCATACTTGGCCACATGTCACTTCACATTACATGTGACACAGTTCTTCAGTTCTTCTTATGTAATTCCAAACCTGCTGTTCTTTCTTCCGTAACACACAAAAGTAGATAATTGCCATAGTTAACTCTTATAGTTATCATTAAATGGAAATCTGTTCTGTAAATGTTTGTTATTGATTTTACTGTGAACGATTCATCTATGCATTCTTTTCATTTTTAATCAAAATATCATAATTGGATCTTCTGATGGAACAACTTCTCTTTGGCAATGTATATACCAGACTTCACCAATCATTTATTTTGCATAAAACAGTCCTTTTCTTCCAATTAACCGCAAGCTCACATTCAGATCTGCCTCAGAACCAAGTTCCCACCCTAAACTTTTCTTTTTTTTCCAGAGTTTCACTCTGATGTACGTTACAATATGGAAGAAAAGATCTGTTGCTACATACCACAACTATAACGATAATGCCACAGAGCAACGATATCACTGGAATCACTTTCAGAGCGATTTTTCTCCTGCTGATGAATGACAAAAACATTGTTAGCCAATCAGAATCCATCCTGCTTTAAGAGCTTGGGCATTTAAAGCAGCAGATAACATAACATCTCAGGTTACTTATGTAACCATGGTTCCCTGAGTGGGGAACGAGACACTGCGTCCTCTAGGGGTCGCTATGGGGAACGCCTCGTCGTGACCCGTGTCTGAAGCATACATTGAAAAAACACCAACTCGTTGGCCGGCGACAGCCATGACGTCACTACCGGTGCGACTATAGTATAAATAGGTTTTTGCGCATTGCCTCGATGTTGACATAACTTGTATGCTGGAATCGATGAATGCGTGAGGAAAAAACGGCCTCTTCCATTCCTTCTCCTGAAAAGCAGGAAGAAAGGAAGGCTCACCTGAGCTGGAGGGTTATGGCCAGAAAAATAATGTTCATTGAGATATTTTGCGATGTCACTTTCTTCACCCGCTTCACGGCAAGTAAAGCCTCACTGTGGCGCGATCCATAATTTCCAAAAGCTCATCATACGCAGGGCAGGAGGATTGGGAAGGCTCAGCCTCAGCTTCTTTGCCCTCCTCAGCTATTTCCTGCTTTTGGTGGGCTAATCCCAGCAGAGCAACGGCCCCTGAATCAGACAATGTTAATGAAATAACATCATCCTCCAGCGGCTCACTCTTGTGCACAGCCGACGATCGCGAAAGGGAAACCCCCCTTCAAACTCATCGGCCAGATCCCTCTGCGAACCCCACGAGCTCATTCCCTTCCGTGCCTCAGCAGCGGCAGGTCCTGAATCGCGGGAAGCAGATGGCTGCCCCTCTTTCCTCGAAAAGAGAGACAAACGAGAGCGGAGCTTTTTCCCTTGGAAAAAATGCTCGCAGTGCACGCTGATTGCCCCCTCGGAGACATCGTGTGCGTGCTCTTTGCCCAAACAAACAGCGCATAGATCGTGTGTGTTAAACAATGTCAACACGGATGCACACATCCTTAAATGCTTTGCTAGTGCTCGCCATAATGAGATAAATAGAGATCGCTCTTACCACAGAAATGCACGCTTCAAACAAAACAGTCAATGAAGACGAAGAAGAGAATGATGTGTGCTCCTGGCGCCTATTTATACTATAGTCGCACCGGTAGTGACGTTATGGCTGTCGCCGGCCAAC
This sequence comes from Sinocyclocheilus grahami, assembly GCF_001515645.1. Classification (NCBI taxonomy): domain Eukaryota; kingdom Metazoa; phylum Chordata; class Actinopteri; order Cypriniformes; family Cyprinidae; genus Sinocyclocheilus; species Sinocyclocheilus grahami. The sequence goes on from NW_015505647.1 coordinate 1,021,205, forward strand.
GAGTTGGTGTTTTTTCAATGTATGCTTCAGACACGGGCCACGACGAGGCATTCCCCATAGCGACCCCTAGAGGATGCAGTTCAAAGTTCCCATGAAAGGGAACTTCAGCTGCAGCTCATGCTTATTATAAACACAACGTTATCATGCATTGGTGGATGCAAATATAGGCCTAGTTAATGTTATAGTTATCTTTATAATTATTGTTCTTGGTGTGAATGGGCCTTTATGGAATTCAATCTCTGTCTGTTCCTCAAAGTTATCACATGGTTTCTATAGTAATATGAGCCACTTTTAGGAAATTTTTGAAGTTTGACAGCCCTTATTCATTTTATGGAAACATTTAGCTAAATATCTTCTTTTGACTTCCACAGAAGAAAAATACATACATACACAAACATAACAGCCGGAAAACACTGACAGACTTGTCGTTTTTGGTAAACTATTCATATATAAGACATGTCATCAGTGTTTACAGTAAGTCCCAATTTTATCTGCGCTGGAATCAGGCCATAACACTGAGGAACCCAATAGGCACCAGACAACAGATCCAGTCTTCTGATAGCAGGATTCTTCTGAGAGCCTCCAAGAACAACATAACATCCTGCTGGGAGAGGGAGATTATTTTTTTATTTGTTATATTTTCTTAAGCATATGCAGTTCATTGGACAATTTAATAAATAATTGTGAATAGCAATTTCGTTCAAATACCTGTTCAGATTGTGCTGTGGTTTAATTAATGAGAGCAGTGTGTGACCTGTGTGTTCAGGAACACTTCAGAGAAATGTACCGTCTGTTTAGGCCACCGCTGGGAACTGAACTCAGTTTCAGAGCTGATATTTGGGCTGTGACGCACACACTCACACACACATACATCTGATTTGTAATTAATTGTTGACAGGACTGAAAATCTCACCTCTCCATGGTACTATAATTGCATAAGCAGGCACATGTTAACACACGTTTTGTTTTTGTTAACATGGTTGAGATTTTCCATTGACTTTTATTGTATTTATATGCTAACATTATCTATGACTTAACCCTACCCTACACTAATATATCATACAATGCACTTCAAGGCCAGGGGGGTTTCAAACTGGATTCAATAGAATCCAAAGTTCTGAGAATAGAATATATAACTAAATAAACAAACACATAATCAGTGAGAATGTACTAAACCTAATTTGACAATATTACCATTTTATTCTGGCTATAACATGTGCAGAAATTTTGTTATACTGACAAATAAAGAACAATAAAAAGAAACAGTGTACTTAATATAAACTAAATATTTTCCATTTTACACATTTCATTAGCGGCATTGAACGACGCGTAGACAACTTCCGCTTCAGTGTGGTTCCGCTTACAAGTCACAGATTTATCAACAACGTGATTGTGAGTTCTGAAAATTTCAGGAAGTCAGTTTGGTTGTAAAGTACGGGCGTGACTCTAGTTTATAGTTTAAGCGAACTGTGTGTGAACACAGCAGAATTTAGAGCTGACAACGTATTCTGCTATTGTGTGAATATAGGCTAAATATAAAAAATATATAATTGTTTTTTACACCTATATCTTGAATTTTGTTAGCTTTTTGGTGGCATTTTTGTGAGGTGAAAATCAGGATATACTCCAGTATCACTCGCATTTACGGATTTCAGAGGAATTACTTAAAACAACTACCCATAGAAAAGAAAAATCAAAAGTGAGATCTCTTTAACATCTCAAATATTTCTCCTAGACAGAAATTAGTTTACTTTAAGATCGAATGGAGGTTTTTGCTTGAGTCTCCTGCTTCTCAAACTTGTCTCCTGAGACAGAAAAATCTAACAATCTCACAATGGTCTCCTTTAAAGCTTTAAAAGAGATCTCAACAACATCACACACTGTGCTCAGATTTTTCTCCTTAGCTAGAGACACTGGATTTCTCACATTTGTCTTATTCAAAGCTTTAGAAAAGATCTCAAGAACATCACACACTGTGCTAAGATTTTTCTCCTAAACTAAAGACTCTGGTGGTCTCATATTTGTCTCATTTAAAGTTTTAGAAGAGATCTCATGATCATCACACACTGTGCTCAGAATTTTCTCCTAGAGATCGAATGATCGAATGGATATTTTTGCTTGAGTCTCCTGCTTCTCAAACTTGTCTCCTGAGACAAAAAATCTAACACTCTCACATGTGTCTCATTCAACGCTTTAGAAAAGATCTCAACAACATCACACACTGTGCTCAGATTTTTCTCCTTGGCTAGAGACACTGGATGTCTCACATTTGTCTTATTCAAAGCTTTAGGAAAGATCTCAACAACATCACACACTGTGCTCAGATTTTTCTCCTTAGAAAGAGACACTGGATCTCTCACATTTGTTTCTTTTAAAACTTTAGAAGAGATCTCAGCAACATCACACACTGTGCTCAGATTTTTCTCCTAAACTAAAGACTCAGGAGCTCTCACATTAGTCTCCTTTGTCTCATTTGTCTCTCAACAACTTTACAAAGTCTGCAAATGTCAAATGTCTCAACATGAGCTCAAATATTATTACCATATAATATGTATTAATAATCAAATTAGTCAATTAATATTCAAGACAGAGTCATAAGCCATTTATTTGCTTTTCAGTAAAGAAAAGCTCCAGGGTTACTTTTTTCTGTAAATCAGTTTCCTATAAACATTATCCTATACAAAGTAACATTATCCTTATTTCTGCATGATTTCTCTTAAACTCTGAATGTATGTGTTTCCCCTTTATTTAGAGCCTTTCAAGTACTTGACTTGGTGTACACTTTGTAAAGTTGTTGAGATATTTTATAAAGCTTTAAAGGAGACAAATGTGACCCCCAGAGTCTTTAGCTTAAGAGAAACCGTCTCAGGTTACGTATGTAACCCTAGTTCCTCAAGGGAACGAGACGCTGCGTCGGAAACGCTAGGGGAACGCCCTTCAGCATGACGGGCTCTGAACCTCGCGTGTAATCAGACCGATAGATAGGCGAGACGTCACGGCGGGTGACGTAATGACCAGGAAGCTATAAAAGCACGTGCGGTGAGACCAGCGTCAGCTTCTAGGAATGAAGCAAGCGCTGGCAGGGACGCCGGAAGTATGGCACCGCGATGCAGCATCTCGTTCCTTCGAGGAACTAGGGTTACATACGTAACCTGAGACGTTCCTCTTCAGGAACTCCAGCTGCGTCGGAAACGCTAGGGGAACGCGACTGCCCACGCCGCCAGACTTCTAAGTCTCTGCCTAGTGTGGAAGACTGCACAGCTAGGGCGAGAGAACAGAAGAGCCAGGAGTGGCTCGCATGTCTAGGTCATAGAACCTGACGAAGGTCAGGGGCGTGGACCATCCCGCGGTGTCGCAGATGTCCTGCATGGAGACACCTGCCAGGAAGACCTCAGAGGCCACCACACTTCTAGTAGAGTGAGCCCTGACCCCAAGCTTCTGCTGGTCTGGATCGTACCGGAGGCCTCAGC
>NW_015505647.1:1025264-1026729 GCF_001515645.1 Sinocyclocheilus grahami
ACTGCGGTAAGGATCGACTCGATCCGAGCAGGGGACATACGTGCCTGCATCGTGGTCCAATCCCACACCACGCCTAGATAAGTGGTCCTCTGTAATGGAGAAAGCACACTCTTCTTGGCGTTTAGTCTCAACCCCAGCTCTCTCATGTGGGCGAGAACGACATCTCGATGTCGAACCACCATCTGCTCTGACTGAGCTAAAATCAACCAATCGTTGATATAGTTTAGTATGCGGATGCCCTGGAGTCGCAACGGAGCCAGGGCTACATCCACACACTTCGTGAAAGTGCGGGGTGAGAGTGCAAGCCCGAAAGGAAGAACACGATATTGGTACGCTTTGCCCCGAAAGCAAACCTCAGGAACTTCCTGTGAGTGGGAAGGATGGATACATGGAAGTATGCGTCCTTTAGATCGATCGTGACAAACCAGTCCTCGGACCTGATCTGAGACATGACTTGCTTGAGAGTAAGCATCCTGAACTTCAGTCGCATGACATAGCTCATATGACATAGATCTAAAATGGGACACAACCCCCCATCCTTCTTCGGAACTATGAAGTACCGGCTGTAGAACCTGGACTGCCTCGCATGAGGAGGGACCACCTCGATGGCCTCCTTCCTCAAAAGAGTAACTACTTCTTGTTCCATGACCAGAGCCTGCTCGGGGCCCACCAGCGTGGGCGTAATCCCGTTGAAATGAGGCGGGGGAGAACCAAACTGGATTCTGTAGCCTCTCTCTACAGTGTACAGGACCCACTGAGACACATTTGGCAGTAGTTTCCACGCTGCCAAAACGTCTACTAAGGGAATCAGTCTCTCGAGACTGATCTCTGGTGTAATACGAGCAGCCAGCTCGGTGCCCTGTAACGGCGAACCGGCAGGGACAACCGAACCCGCTGCTCTAGAGACCTCCGCGGAGGTGGCGAGCCTCTTAGCCCTGCTACGTTGCCGGGCGGTGACTGAGAGTGGCGCTCGCGGTAGACCGCTGCGCCCTGTAACTCCGGCAGGGTTAGCAGCCGATCTCCTGAGGGCACTGAGATGAGACAGACACCGTGTAATGCGGTGTAACCCGCTGCACCCCAGAGGGGACTGCCCTCATAAGTCCTTGGCCAGTGGCGTCAGGACCTTCTTCGGAACTATGAAGTACCGGCTGTAGAACCCGGACTGCCTTGCATGAGGAGGGACCACCTCGATGGCCTCCTTCCTCAAAAGAGTGACTACTTCTTGTTCCATGACCAGAGCCTGCTCGGGGCCCACCAGCGTGGGCGTCCCCTCTCTACAGTGAGCAGGACCTACTGAGACACATTTGGCAGTAGTTTCTACGCTGCTAAAAAGTCTACTAAGGGAATCAGTCTCTCGAGACTGATCTCTGGTGTAATGCGTGCAGCCAGGTCGGTGCCCTGTAACGGCGAACCGGCAGGGAACACCCAAACCTGCTGCTCTAGAGACCTCTGCAGAGGTGGCGAG
>NW_015505647.1:1026829-1027864 GCF_001515645.1 Sinocyclocheilus grahami
CGAAGTGCCTCTGTGTATCTAACTTCTCATAGTCAGAAAATACTTAATTTTATTCCTCAGAATTAAATGCAGTCAACAACCAGAAGGGTAAATACGGTCTGGTGAGTAAGATTTACATTGAAATCGAATTACGTAATATACGCGTTGCCTCGGCAGCACGCGAGCCACTCAGTCACACCAACAACATCAATCTCCTCAGAAAAAGATGGCCGCATCAGCAAGCTCTCACTCAGAGGGGGAAGAACCGTAGCGCGGGCTTCCGAAACCTCGAGAGCGGGCGCTGGATCTGGTGGTTAAGGAAGCAGATAGGGACGCGATTCCCACGAACTCAGTGGCCGCCGTGCCTCAACAGCAGCGGGACTGCAATCGCAAGATCACAGGCACGGACACACTCCTCGGAGCGCGCCCGGCGAGAGCGGAGCGCTTCACAGCGGGCTTCTTTTTTTGTTGTTGTTGTTGTTGTTTATAATATCAGGCATAATATGCTTGTGTAACTGGTGTTTGTGCAACTGGCGAGCTCTCTGACGCCCTCCGTATCAATCTCCTCGGATGCACCCTCTCCCCGGGGGGGGAAGTACCGCTTCCGAAACCCCGAGAGCGGGCGCTGGATCTGGTGGTTAAGGAAATAGATAGGGACGCGCACTCTACATTCCCTCCACCGGATCCATACGCAAAACCCACGAGCACAGCCGCCGCTCCACCTCGGTGAAAGCGGGGCCGGCACTGCGAGAAACGCTAGTGAAAGGTCTCTCCTCAAAGAGAGCCCCCTGAGAGCGAAGCAAGGCAGTAACAAACGCTACCAAACGGCCGTCAGCTCCCTTTTTTTTCTGAGAGCTGACTCTGCGTGCTTGCTCTCAAGCAGACAACAAACAAACTGTGTGTATCCCCACCCGTAAAGTAACGCGGGCAGGGAAGAACACACAGCCTGAACGCTGCCTGCCCTCGCCTTAGTGTCTGGTTTTGTCTTGCTTTAGATTTCGTGACAGACAACACTAAATAAGACTCACAAACAGATATCAGACTGACACACACACA
>NW_015505647.1:1028284-1039494 GCF_001515645.1 Sinocyclocheilus grahami
TGCGAGCCTCTTAGTACCGCTACGTTTCCGGGCGGTAACTGAGAGAAGCGCTCGCCGGAGACCGCTGCGCCCTGGAACACCGGCAGGGTTGGCAGACCGATCTCCCGAGGGCACTGAGGAGAGATGGGCACCGTGTAATGCGGTGTACACCGCTCTTCCCCAGAGGGAGCTGGCCCTCAAAAAGTCCTAGGCCTTAGGCATCAGGACGTTTACGACGAAGACTATCCAGCGAGAATGACGGTCCGCAGAACCGCCTTCCGCTAGAAGCCTTCGGCCTGGGAGCGCCATTCTGACTCTAGACTCTGCGGCGTACGTGAAGTGAGGCCCCCAGAATGAGGGGCTGGAACACGGTAGGTTGGGACTGCTCCCGCCCAGCAGCCCCTGCTAACCGCCTCAACCTCCTCAGAGGAAGAGAGGTAACACGCGCTCTCACTCAAGAAAATGTATTTATTTATTTTTTTCCCAAGTGCCCCTGTATATCTAACTCCTCATAGTCAAAAAAATACTTAATTTTATTCCTCAGAATTAAATGCAGTCAACAACCAGAAGGGTAAATACGGTCTGGTGAGTAAGATTTACATTGAAATCGAATTACGTAATATACGCGTTGCCTCGGCAGCACGCGAGCCACTCAGTCACACCAACAACATCAATCTCCTCAGAAAAAGATGGCCGCATCAGCAAGCTCTCACTCAGAGGGGGAAGAACCGCAGCGCGGGCTTCCAGCCTCGAGAACGAGCTCTAGATCTAGGGAACACGGGTGGAGATAGGATGAGCCGTCTCCAACCCGTCCACCAGATCATATGCGATTCCCACGAACTCAGTGGCCGCCGTGCCTCAACAGCAGCGGGACTGCAATCGCAAGATCACAGGCACGGACACACTCCTCGGAGCGCGCCCGGCGAGAGCGGAGCGCTTCACAGCGGGCTTCTTTTTTTGTTGTTGTTGTTGTTGTTTATAATATCAGGCATAATATGCTTGTGTAACTGGTGTTTGTGCAACTGGCGAGCTCTCTGACGCCCTCCGTATCAATCTCCTCGGATGCACCCTCTCCCCGGGGGGGGAAGTACCGCTTCCGAAACCCCGAGAGCGGGCGCTGGATCTGGTGGTTAAGGAAATAGATAGGGACGCGCACTCTACATTCCCTCCACCGGATCCATACGCAAAACCCACGAGCACAGCCGCCGCTCCACCTCGGCGAAAGCGGGGCCGGCACTGCGAGAAACGCTAGTGAAAGGTCTCTCCTCAAAGAGAGCCCCCTGAGAGCGAAGCAAGGCAGTAACAAACGCTACCAAACGGCCGTCAGCTCCCTTTTTTTTCTGAGAGCTGACTCTGCGTGCTTGCTCTCAAGCAGACAACAAACAAACTGTGTATCCCCACCCGTAAAGTAACGCGGGCAGGGAAGAACACACAGCCTGAACGCTGCCTGCCCTCGCCTTAGTGTCTGGTTTTGTCTTGCTTTAGATTTTGTGACAGACAACACTAAATAAGACTCACAAACAGATATCAGACTGATACACACACAGAGCGCTTGCTGAATGACAAAAGCTGGCGCTGGTCTCACCGCACGTGCTTTTATAGCTTCCTGGTCATTACGTCACCCGCCGTGACGTCTTACCCATCTATTGGTCTGATCACACACGAGGTTCAGAGCCCGTCACGCTGAAGAGCGTTCCCCTAGCGTTTCAGACGCAGCTCGAGTTCCTGAAGAGGAACTGAGCACACAGTGTGTGATGTTGCTGAGGTCTCTTCTAAAACTTTAAAGGAGACAAATGCGAGAGTGTTGGAGTTTTTGTCTCAGGAGACAAGTGTGAGAAGCAGGAGACTCAAGCAAAAATCTCCATCTTAACCTCCTTTCTGTCTATAAGAAATATTTGAGATGTTAAAGAGATCTCACTTTTGATTTTTCTTTCCTCTGGGAAGTCTCCATTTGATGTTAAAGTAACCTCATGTCTGTCTAGCAGAAACATTTGGGATGTTAAAGAGCTCTCTTTTTATTTAATTTTTTCTTCCCTCTGGTTAGCTTCAATGTCATTTATCAACACCATTTCAATCAAACACAATACATGCATTGTCATATATTTGAAGTTGTTTTGTGTAGACAGTGCTTTGTTGCACAATGATTTAACTGAGGATATCATTACCTATATTTACATGCATGCAAAATGGGCTGTACAAGACAAACTTTTTAATGCTAAAAAAAAAAACTGGTACACTAGTAGGAAATTTTTTCTTCCCTCTGGTTAGCGTCAATGTCATTTATCAACACCATTTCAATCAAACACAATACATGCATTGTCATATATTTGAAGTTGTTTTGTGTAGACAGTGCTTTGTTGCACAATGATTTAACTGAGGATATCATTACCTATATTTACATGCATGCAAAATGGGCTGTACAAGACAAACTTTTTAATGCTAAAAAAAAAAACTGGTACACTAGTAGGCCCGGCTCCACAATCAAATCCCCGAGGGTGCTTCTTAAATTAGCGAGGGTGCTCTCTCTCGCTCTCTCTCTATATTTATGTATAAGCCTCGCATTGCTATGGCGCAAAGAGCGCTCCCTTATCTTAAGTTAATCTCGACCTCACACAGTTACATTATAAACAATGAAGTTCTCAATGCTGCACAATTAATCTCTTATTTACATCGTGTCTACACTTCGTTGTAATGAGATGATTTGTGCTGAACACAACAAAACTCAGGCGATTTGAGCAGTGAGTGGGTTCTAACTTAAACGCCTCTGACTGTCTGTTGTGTTCAAGAAATCAACAGATATGTCTGTGATTGGCTACATTGCTTAACGCTGCACAAACACATTGAATAGCACCGGAGTAGGGATGGGCGATACCACTTATTTTGTTTTCGATACGATACCGATATTTTTCAAGGCAGTATCGTTGATATCGATACCGATTCGATACTTCTGCACTAAACTTTTAAATGATGAAATGTATTAAATTATTAAATTACTAAGAGTAAAATGGGTAATAATAAGCACTTAACTTTGTTTAAAATGCATTTTAACATTCAATATGCCTTATATATTTCAACGTTCAATTTAAATAACTGTAATTGCACAAACTATGTAGGCTACAATTTCAGTTTGTTTATTGTGAAATAACTCTGTCCTTCTGTCCTCTGATAAGCATTGTTCAGGGCTGCCATTCCCAAAAGCTTTAATGCTTTCTTATGATACTTTTGGGAAAAGCAGCCCTGTTTGAATGCACTGTCAGCAGTGAGTGAACGCTCTCTGTGATTGATTGGTTCTGTCTTGCAACATTTGCGTGTGTTCAGATGAGCAGGAAAATAGTTCTATCCTACACAATTACTCGCTAACAAAGGTTATTCGTCCAATTCGATGCATATTGTACGCATTATATTTTTGTTAAATTAACAAAATCACTGGTAAATAAAACACACCTTAGTATCGATATTTTTTGTTTGAGTATCGATACTTTCGATACTCGCGTCAGTATCGATATATCGATACTTTGGATCGATACGCCCATCCCTACACCGGAGAGTTTGCCAAATTTGCAATGAAATGCTATTATTACAGTTTTAACTGAGGGTGCTATTTGTTTGAGCACTCTAGCACCCCCAGTTGAACCGGGCCTGTACACTAGTATTACATTTGTTAAAAAGAAAGTATTGATCTTATACTAAACATCTTGCACTTATGTAAGTCTTGGGAAATGTGCTGTATATACAATGCTTCCTGGGCATTGAAGATAAATATAAACTAGTAAACCTTGATATTCTGAAACGTTTATTACTATTTAAAAAAAAGAGAGATTACAGCAAGACAATAAAGAGATCTCCCATGTTTCTAACAGTCCATTCTCTATTTAAATTACATAGTTTCAGTATTTATTTACAATATTGGTAAATGTTTAACTTTTCTCCTAAAATAAAATTGATGACATCTTAAGACAAAGCTGATTTTCTCATTGAGACATATAAGAGAATCACCCCTTAGTATCCTGAGCTTAGAGTCAGAGTTGGGTACCATTGGCACCGGTACATGTAACCGGTATGTAGCCTACTAGAACCGAATCAGAAGCAGATTTCGGTGCCACTTAAATGCCTAAACGATCGATTGAAATATTTGTCCTGGTTCTCTGAAATTGACGTTAGAAGCATGGGCGTCTCTAGGCCATTTTTAGCAGGGCTATAGCGATTAACTCCATAAACTGTACACAAATTTGTGATCGCCTCAGAGTCAGTTCCCTTTAAATTTCATATGAAAACGGCGGCAGACTTCGTCTCCTCCCCGTCTTTCAGCGCACTCTTCAATGGCGCAGCGTGAGCGGACTCGAACAGAAACAGGACACAAGGTGTGTGTTTATCGATAGAGTGTTATAATATCTGTATCTGTGCAGTTCTTTGTCATAAATACAGTTTACAAAAGGTCACGAGGGAGCAATCGGTTTCCCATCTACTATAAAGTTTTCGCTGCGTTCACCCCTCATCACACCACAGCTGTTTCCTCCAGCGAAAATCTAGCCCTTAACACATATGAACGCATACTTTATAAAACGATCATGTTGCTATTTTCATTTAAAAATGTAATATTTAATCTAAAAATATTACAGTGCATGTGGCATACCATACAGTCACAGAACTGATTAAAGACAGCACTCAGTCAAGTCACTCATTTTAACTAAATATCAGAGTGATTGACAGAGATACTTTACAGTAGAAACATTGTGTGTGGCTTTGTATTAAATAATGACACAGATTGTGAAATAAATTGATTAGCCTTAGAGTAAGGGAAGCAAAACTCGGGAAATGAGAGCATCTGAGGAGCATGTGCATGCTATGTATATTTATTTTAAATATTTTTTAAATGTTCATTAATGTTATCCATCATTTTTTTTGTGCCTCTTTTTTTAAAGTATCGGTTCAGGCACCGTTTAGGCACCAGTACCATTTTAAAAGTATCGATTTGGCACCGGTATCGTGAAAAACCCAATCGATACCCAACCCCAGTCAGAGCCATAGCCTTGTGGACAGCACATCCATGCGAAGGCACAACTGCACCTCAGACATCACGAGTTTGAGTCCCAGCTAAAGGTACTTTCCTGCTCCTGTTCCTTTCTCACCTGTCCAATAGTTTCCTGTCTCTACTCCTACTGTCCTGACCATTAAAGGTGAAAAACCCCAATGTAATCAAGAAAAAAGAAAGAGCAACCTGTAAAACATTATTATAATGGGGTCTTGAAAGAGATTACAGCAAGACAATAAAGAGATCTCCCATGTTTCTCACAGTCCATTCTCATTTTGGACTCCTTTCTCTTAGATATTTCTCAAGTCTCATTTGTGTCTACTTCTATTTCTCCAAAGGAATTTTAGGAGAAACATCTGAAATGCTGTTGATACTAAAATGAGAGATATATGAGAATCTCATCTAAGTCTCCTGAGCTTAGGAAGAGCAACCATAAACAATAAATTATTCCTATGGGTAATAACGTCACGTTGTGTCCATGCAATAATTGAAATAATAAGTAATTAAAATTTATATTATAGCTATAGTTAAACATTAGGGGACCTCCCAGATTGATCACTACCCCCCCTCACCCCCACCCCACCCCACACACAATTTCTCATTTGTTCTAAAAAAAATTGCCAACACACACCCAACCCACCCACACACACAACAGACAGAAACCCAGTTTGGCTGATCAAGTTTATTTGATCTGCTTACCAAAGAGACAATGCCCGCAAACATAAAATAATAAACAACTCCTTCATGATTAACTAAAATGTATAATGACAGCAAGTGTCATTGTTACCATAATTATTCTTTCTCTTATCATCATCATCAATAATAATATTAGTATCATTATCTTCATATTAAGTGACATTTTCTTATCTGTTTTGTATTTTAAAATGTAATAATAACATGAAATGATCTCTTAAAAAAACATAATGGACACATGGCTGTGGATAAGACACTAAGTGGAAAGGAGGGGAAGAGTGTAAATCTGCGTGGAAAGGCTGGTCCGTAAGGCTCCAGAGTCAAAACTCTTTCTGAAAAAGTGAGTCAATCGCCCTGATAGGCACCATTTTCCAATCCGCACACTTCACACACACACACACACACACACACACACACACACACATGATAAGCCTTACTATGAAAATAAAAACAGCATAAGTCACATTTAAAAGCACGGTATGGCAGTGGAAATTAATAGCTCATGGGTGTGAAGAGGAGTGTCAGTTGGCGTAGCGATGGCATGAGAGAAACGAGTTGAGTGAGGCTAAGAGTAAAGGATGTCATCATTGTGCACAAGGAGGTATAAGAGCATAGGAGGATGAGAGTAACCCGGGTTTATGATTCCTTTGTTATGATCTGTTTGGAGTCGCAAAGTCACTTCTTCCAGTTGTGTTCTTAAATTAACATATTCAGTTCCCTTCATTACCCGGAGATTAATTAGAAAGTACCTACAGTACAGTGCCTTCAGTTTCTGTTGCCTTGAGTTCATCCTCGTTGTTTTTTGCATTCCACAACCCTGATTGCCATTTCAGGGAGACTCAAAGTCCAAGCACCAGAGTAAGGAATGTGTCCCAAAACCCTGTGAAGAACCCCTAGTCAACACCCACACACAGACACACGTAACCAAACACATTCATACACACTCACACACACACAAAGTGCATTCCCATCCGGGTGGTCCAGGGTTTCCTCATTTCATTAACAAGAGTATTTGCACTGTCTTTGTTTCAATCTACGGCTTTTTAAGAAGTTTGTCCGCTTCTGGGTATATGGGATACTTCACTGTCTCAATCTTCTCTTTGACTTTATAAGAGGGGTAGAGGCCGGTACGGCCTGTTTTGCGGTTGATTCCCTTGGAGTTTCCATCCCAATGGTTGCCCGCAACTCCAATCAAATCTCCAGGTTCAAGTGGGATGTCGTCGCTGTTGCGTGGTTGGTGAGGGTAGATAGCGATCTGGTTATGGGCGTTCTGCCCACCGAAGTAGTAGATGTCATCGAGGGAGTAGAAGAAGGAGGAGGCGTCTGGGTGGAGAGTCTGCATGATTTCGTAGGCCACTCGACACACCTGCGCACAATGGAAATGAAAACAAAGACGCACGGTCACAAGCTGCTTTCAAGCAGAATCTTCTGAGCAGAGTGGAGTTGAGAGAATATGTAGGTGCATACTCAGGTGCACCTGACAAAGATGAATGGACTTTACAATGGTTAAGCGCTACTCATGAAAAGCTGAAGTGAAGATTAAGGACTATCAGAACAAAGTACCCACAGACTGCTCATGAACAGTCTAAAGCATATGGCATATAAAATGTCAAGACTTCAGATTTCAAAATGGGAAGCTTGGATCTGACTGGCTGGTCTTTCTGGGAGTTTTTAATCACTCTATTGAGAAACAGTCTTGTTTTCAATGTTTCAGGCTGCTATAATGATGGATTCAGACGAGTCACTGGACAAAAAGTTGCCTTTCTAAAGCTGAACATGCTGTACGGTTTTTATGGTTCTTTACAATTGTTGAATGGTAAAGTCTTCAACAGGGGAAGTGAACCTTGTTCCTGGAGCGCTACCTTCCTGCAAAGTTCAGCTCCAACCCTAATAAAACACCAGAACTTGGTAATCAAAGTGTTCAGGGTTACTTGAAAATAAAAGGCAGGGTAGAGCAGGGTTTGAACTGAAGTCTGCAGAAATGTAATCCCTCCAGGAGCAGAGTTGGCTACCCCTGCTCCACAATATAACTTGAGTGAGATCTTGGTTAAAAGTCTTGGTACACTGTGACATCCACGTCTTTTATGTCAAAATGTATTCAATATATATATTGTAGCAAAGACTTTGGTCCCAATCTTCCTGTTGAAAAATTGTAGGAGCAATCCCACTGCTCGACTGCAACTTGATCATAAATGCAATTAGTCTTCTGGCAATGAATATGTCACACTAAACAATCAAATATTGGTGCTCTGTAATATACAAATAGTATTTCATATAATTCATTTTGGCGGCCAAAATTGACAGCCAAAAATTGCACAGTGTGAAGTGGGCGATTCCTGGCCAGAATAAATGGGCCAGACTTTCTGCCGATAGTAAAAAGTTTGGATCTGCAAGACTACTGATTGCCAGACATCATGTCTGGCATTAAAGCTAAAATCACAAATCACAAAGTCTGCACTGTACCAGAGAGTACTTGTAAAGAATATGAGTGTATCTAATAAAAAACCTGAAGTTTAACATAAAGTGGACTGTAGAAGAAAGAAATGACCAAAAACCCTAAAGCAAATCCCTAAAAGAATGTTTTAAAAAGAGTAACAAGAAGAAATTGAGAGTTATGGAATGGTTAAGTCTTAATCCCATAGAAATGCTGCGGGAGGTTTGGGCACTTCATGCAAAAAAAAAAAAAAACCCTCATACAAGAGCAGAGTGCAAAAAGGGACAAAAAGTCAGTGTGGGAGACGAACAGAACAAAAACTTCTACAAAAGTGGGTCAACCTGTACCTGTGAAGAGAAGGTGCACACTAAGAAGTTGGTCCTGGAGAGGAAGTGGATATCCAGGATGACTCCTCTCAGAGAGTTTTCAGTGTAGCGGTTGTGTAGCCCAGCCGACCATGAAATAGAATTATCACTTATAAATTCATAATCAGGGTACCTGTACACAAACACACAAAAAAAGTGGGTTAAAAGGCACTCCCTGACGGGACTCCTCTTGCCGTGTTCCAAACCCTAGTCTGCTGCCTACCTACAGTATACATGTATTTTAGATAAAAGCGTCTGATAAATGACAAAAAAAAAATGTGTACATAGAGAAAAGCCTTAAATTGACTGTGAGCCTTAGGGAATGTTCACACCAAGAACAATAATTATAAAGGTAACTATCAGAACAACTATATTAGCATTCACATCAAACACACGATAATGTTCTGTTTATTATAAACGCACACTGCAATTATGTCATCTGCCATTTCGAATGCTCGAGCTCTTTAAAGTCGGGTGTATTCTGATTGGCTGTCAATGTTTTATTGTTTGTCTGCTGGAAAAAATGTTCTGAAAGTGATTCCAATGATACTGTTCCTCTGTGTCGTCATTGTTATAGCTGTGGTGTGGACTATTCTCAGAAATAAAACAAATATTAAAGGTCCCATATTGTACACCTTTCTGGAGTTTTATTTTAGGTTTTGATGTCCTTAAGAATATATATTTGCGGTATAAGTACCAAAAAACATCTAAATATATTTTTACAGCTCCTTTCTCAGGAGCTCTGCTGAGAAGAGGTCGATTTTGGCCTGTCTAATTAATATTCATGAGCCTCTCTTCTGATTGGCTTGTTGTGTTCTGAGTGACACACGGCCAGGCCAACCACAGGTAACTAGGGTCAGCCGACGGAGGCAGCAAAACAAAGGGGAAACTGGAGGCGGCCCATTCAAACCAGCGCAGGTTCGGATACATAAGGAGCTTAAAATATCATCTTGTTATGATGTTGGGTGCCAGAATCGACATGAATAATGTAGCTGTAAAAATAGTTACATTTCAACTGAAATTGAAATGTATATACATCTTCATTATGACTAGATAGACACGGTGAGTTTGTCTTTACTACACAGGTTAGATGTGATCCACCTCATAGTAACAATCCTGTCAGATCGTCCATCCTTTGAGTGAGAGTGTAACATTACAGGTCGGCCGATCTGGTTTCGTGGTTAAAGTTAACCTTTTCGACATGTTTCCGTGTTGTCGTTGCTGTTAACCTTTTTGACATGTTTTCGTGTTGTTGTTGCTCAGCAATAGCATGGACGCGATGTTGTCTGGGGGTTTGGCAAAAGGAGAGTGGGACGGTGGGCGGTGCTCGGGGTGGTGACTGAAGGCAGTGACTGTGTAGTTCTGATGTCGTTGTGACTTTTTACGGAAGTCACAACGGTTCGTGAAAAATAGCTAGAACTTTATGCAGGCTGTGTGCATTCTACTGTGGACTGACTGTTTTGAAACTTATATGATAGTTAAATAGCCCCTAGACCTCAGTTATCGTGAAAAAAGCCAGGAAATTTCAGTTTTGACAATATGGGACCTTTAAAACTTTATCGTTATAGTTATCATCCTTGGTGTGAACTGGAAATTTGTCGCCTTATAAACGGTTTAATTTCAGTCACAAGATGTTCCATGTTGGTTATGATGCCAACTTAGGGTATTAACAATTCTAAGATAACTTCTTATTATTTCTGTCTAATATTTTCCATTTAATTACCTAAAGATCCTTAACAGAAGATCAATTAAATTGCCAAGCAACACAGTATGAGATATTAAAGACTTGTTTTCATAGACTATATAAACTGTACTCACTTAGACTTGGCCTCCTGCAGTAGAGAGGGGTCATCCGTGGCGAGGTAAACCCGTTTCTTGTCCACATGCATGCGCTGGGCCAGACTCTTGTAGTGGTCCTCAACATGCACCATGTACTCTTCTATGGGGTGGAATGCCGCCTCCGTCCCTACCTTATCTGTCCGGCGCACATGCACCCTGGAGAGAAGAGCAATACCTGGGTCAGCCTGATTGTGTGCATCCGTGTTAGAAAGGGATTCAAGGTCGACAAAGTACAGGAAAAAAATACAGACCAGCAGAATAAAATTTCTTTCCATTTTTTTAAACAGATGTTTAAAGGTTTTGTGCTTTGGGATGCCGGGTTTCTGAAAATGCCAACCATTATGTGTCTATGTGTGAGTGTAAGGATGGGCGGCTGAATAAAGACACAACAGAAAGTAAGAATGGTGTGTGTGAGAGAGATAGAGACAGAAAGATGGCTGTGAGTGGTTGCGCTCCCAGCAGAGAGCAAAGTGGGTGTAAGTGGAGATTGATTGTTGGAGCTTGTGGTGGTTTGTGTGAAAGGGTCTCTCTCCTCCTTTTCTCCCCTTCCCTCCTGCTCTCACACATAAATACATTCAAAACCGATCAGTGCCTGTGTTTCCTAAGCTTGTGGTTTTCATCATAGCTTTAAACAGACGTTGGCTAATTTCCATAAAATTCGATTGTACTTCTGAACACTTTTATCCCCTATAAATAAATAAATAATTAATTCATAAATAAATAATATAAAACAATGTAAAATATATTAATTAAAAAAATTATATGTATAATATATATATATAATATATATATATATATACAGTGGGTACGGAAAGTATTCAGACCCCCTTAAATTTTTCACTCTTTGTTATATTGCAGCCATTTGCTA
>NW_015505647.1:1039737-1046212 GCF_001515645.1 Sinocyclocheilus grahami
CCAAAAGTTCTATCTTGGTCTCATCAGACCAGATAATCTTATTTCTCACCATCTTGGAGTCCTTCAGGTGTTTTTTCATGTGTCTTGCACTGAGGAGAGGCTTCCGTCGGGCCACTCTGCCATAAAGCCCCGACTGGTGGAGGGCTGCAGTGATGGTTGACTTTCTACAACTTTCTCCCATCTCCCGACTGCATCTCTGGAGCTCAGCCACAGTGATCTTTGGGTTCTTCTTTACCTCTCTCACCAAGGCTCTTCTCCCCTGATAGCTCAGTTTGGCCGGACGGCCAGCTCTAGGAAGGGTTCTGGTCGTCCCAAATGTCTTCCATTTAAGGATTATGGAGGCCACTGTGCTCTTAGGAACCTTAAGTGCCGCAGAATTTTTTTTGTAACCTTGGCCAGATCTGTGCCTTGCCACAATTCTGTCTCTGAGCTCTTCAGGCAGTTCCTTTTGACCTCATGATTCTCATTTGCTCTGACATGCACTGTGAGCTGTAAGGTCTTGTATAGACAGGTGTGTGGCTTTCCTAATCAAGTTCAATCAGTATAATCAAACACAGCTGGATTCAAATGAAGGGGTAGAACCATCTCAAGGCTGATCAGAAGAAATGGACAGCCCCTGAGTTAAATATATGAGTGTCACAGCAACGGGTCTGAATACTTAGGACCATGTGATATTTCAGTTTTTCTTTTTTAATAAATCTGCAAAAATGTCAACAATTCTGTGTTTTTCTGTCAATATGGGGTGCTGTGTGTACATTAATGAGGAAAAAAAAATTAACTTAAATGATTTTAGCAAATGGCTGCAATATAACAAAGAGTGAAAAATGTAAGGGGGTCTGAATACTTTGCGTACCCACTGTATATATACATTTTTTTTATTTTTTTTTAATCTAATAATATATTAAGTAAGCATAGTGCATTCGGTATCAGAAAGCTCCACTATTAAAATACAGTGAACTTTGTAGCATCTGAGTGGTTTTAATGGCCTGGTGTGATGCTTTGATGTGTAATGTCTCACCCTATAATGGGGTGCTTGAAGCCCAGCTTGCTGGTGGCCTCTTGCATTTCCTTCAACAGCCAAGCCTGAGGGCGGATCAGGTACTTGACAAACTGAGACACCCACCACACAGGTGGGTCACCGTGAAGCCTCTGAAGCCGGTCTGCAAGGTCTTCAGGGATAGCCAGGGGCAAGTACGGGGGACGAGGGTGCAGGCTGTCCACGATGGGCAACTCAATGACTTGAACATCCTGATCGTTTGCTTCACCTACAGACAATGCACAAGACAATGAGCGGAATGCACTGGAAAAATTAAATATTGCAGTATGGACTGAAAATTGGCCAAACATGCTTTTCCAATAGGGGACTAATTTACAATTATCAAGTCAATAAAGCTTGACGAAGGAGCTGCTCGCACGGAATAGAGAGCGGGAGCTGAAAACATGAGAGATAAAAAAGACCCTTAGGCCAGAAACATACTACATGTAGGTATGGAAACAGATACAAATGCTCGGTGAATACAATAAAAGCAGGCGGCAAGCTGTACATACTTTACATTACATTACATTAACGCCTTTGGCAGGCACTTGTATCCAAAGTGACTTGCAGTGTATTCAAGGTGTACATTACACTGGATGTGTTATTATGTGTGTACATTCACATACATGGAAATAATATGTTTCAGGCCTTAGGGATGCACACTATACTGGAAGCCATATCGGTACTGTCTAATATTACAACATTAACAGACAGGAGAAAATTTACCTAAAATGTACACATGTATGCACATCACATTGGCAGTTGGCGGAATGATGAACATATGCTCATTATGTTAGTGGCTGAAACACTCTAGATCCGGATCAAAAGGCACTAACTATTGAAAAATCCATATTGTTCAACCACTAGCATGAAGTAATGGAAAAAACCTTTATCAGGGAAAAATGTCTTCAAAGAGGCTGTGCGCGCCAGGTTTAAATGATGCCTTATGCAGCATTAAATGTTAAAAAAGTATTTTTATATAACCTTATATAACCTTGCCGCTAGGCTCTTTGCATGGGGATGAGGTTTTTCCAGCCCAGCACCCCTCATTGCACTGATAAACAAATTAACTCTCTCTCTCTCTCATTCTCATTAGAGCAGCAAGAGAATCTAAATTACATCTTGTCCTTGCATCCTGATGAATAAATTGAAGGGGGAGGGGCTTCAGGGGAGGTGGCTTCTTTATTATTTTTAATTCATGCTGTCTGTGCGTGTGTACTGCTGAAGCAACACTGATTCATTTTAATGCTGCGTGTGTTTGGGTGTGCCTGTTGCTAGGGGTATTTTCTCTAAACGCCAGCAGGATTATCCTGAAGGATTTGGCCTGCCCTTTGACCCGGTGCGTGTCATAACTAGAGGGTTTAACAGGGTTATGTTATGTACATTATTGAGAACCATCTCTCGAAAGCTCGACTACAATTAGGCTGAATTCATTTGGGCACCGCCAGTATGTGCGTATTTTAAGAGAATCCAAGATGTTAATGCTAACGTGTGAAAACTGATGGCATTGCGCTAGCAATACCGAGGTCACGGGTTCAATTCCCAGGGAATGTGAAAAGCAGTGAGTCCCGGCCCACTTTGAGCTCAATACTTGAACATTGTAAGTCGCTTTGGATAAAAGTGCCTGGCAAATGCATAAATGTAACGGAATGAGTTGGAATAGCATGTTTAATACAACTCGCTTGCTAAGTCTCCATCTCTGTCAATCTCGCTGGTCCATGGAGTGCAGAAACTCAGGCTTTAGGGTGAACTAAGAGAGATTGTGTCCTCTGGGAGGAAAGAGTGATGGGAAATCGCTGCTTTGTTTTGAGGTCATTTCTTTCATGTTTTAAAGGCAGTCTCTCCTTCCCCTCTGCTTTGCTTTTAAGAGCACAGCAGGTTCACTCCAGCTGTAGAGAGATTCCTCTGAATGCTGGGTTTAGCCTATTTGACAGACTCTTACAGCGGGTCAGTGTATATATGTTTTCCAAATGAACGTTTTAAAAACATCCATTATTAAATAAATGTAAAAAAAAAAAAGGTGTTCAGTTTGGACTGAATGTAATTAAGGATGCACTAATTTCAAAATTCTGTCAATACTGATTAGCTGACTATATGCTTTTTGCTATAGCCAATAACCAATAAATGACTGACAATAAAACTTTTACACTATTAGAAACACTTAGAACTACAATCAATTCAATCAATCAATCAATATTACAAATCAAATCAATATTACAATGTACACTATGAAAAATTAATAGTGCTTATTAGTGTTTTTAAAGATTAAGAGAACATTAGATGATGGCAAAAGCAATCTGAATATTAAAATATGGGAAATGAGTATGAACAATAAAATAATGACTATTATCTAGGCTTTGCAAAAATCTGTTATTAAAGGATGAGAGAGCACAAACCTCTATTGAAGTTTCATTCATTTCACAATAATACTGTTTTACCATATTTTTGATCAAATAAACATCCTTGGTGAGCATTAATAACTCCTTTCAAAAACTTTAATGATCCCAAAATTTTCACTGGTAGTGTAATTCTAAAATGTAGAATATGACCTCTTTAATAAGTAATCATTATAATAATCCTTGAGGCGTGATTTAGTTTAGTCGCATTTTTTAACCTTGTATGTTACGTGTTATGTGTTGTGTCTAATTTGAGGGGCATGTGTGTTACTGACCAGACCAGTGTCCAGTGGAGGCCCCCGTGCGGTCAGTGCAAGTCTCGCTAACGGGTTTAAAGACAGTCTCCCATCCACCGGTGGCGTAGCGCCAGTTCTGCGACTCCAGTATGATGGTGCGCTGTGTGCCATAGGCAATCATGAAGCAGTAGACCACATGATGCAGTTGGCAGCCGTAACCACAACCCTTATTGATGTTACACACCAGCTTGCGAGCCTTGCTGCAGTCCTGAGGGTTCTGCAGATACAGATCAGTAGAGAGAGATGACTGAAGAGATTTCTACACATACAGTGGACACGTTTAGACAAAGAAATCACATTTAAAACAAACATCTGAATTCCATTACATGAGTAGAAATACAGCTTGAGGCTGCTGTACATGGCATTTTTATAGTCCAGCAGGTTCCTTGATTTGCTAGATGTCAAAAACACCACAGAAATGTGTATTTGACAGCTGAAGTGTGACTTCTGTACCGTGCTGTTCAAGACATTTGTATAATACATCTTTCAAAAATATCAGTAAGATAAAAACGTGATAGAATACAAAAAAAACAACAACAAAAAAACCCATAAAGAAGCAGATTTGTCAAGGTTTTTGAAACTCTCCAATCATCTCATGCATGAAAATATTTTTAGTATGTGCAGGAAGAAATGATAAATTTGGCTCTGACACCAGAATAATATAATGTCTGAATGATCTTGGCTAGATGAAAGAAGACGAAACAAACAGGACGGAAAATGGTCCCTCCATCTATCGCTGTTTCTCTCATACTGAGACAATAGAGAGGCGAATGACTGGAGTATAGCGAAAGAAAGGAGCAAGAGAGAGAGGGCACTGTAGATAAGAGATGGATGACAGCAGTGTAGCGAGACAGACAGAGGACTGTCATTTCTCACAAGAGACACAGCTTCTTTGTTATCAACCTGTCTGTCTCTCACACACAAAGTAAAATCCACTCCATCACTTTAATCACACTCCAGCTCTCATTACCGCTCTAACATGTCTCTCTGATGGAGAGCACTGACACAAAGCTATTAGTCAAAGTTAACATAGTACTAGTAGCACAAAAGTTTTCCCCTAGGCCAAATAAGTAGGTTATAATACAATATAAAAAGGCCAAATACTTAACCATCATCAATATCAAACCAGAAATGGGCTTCTTTTGACCCATATTACACTGGTTTCATGCAGCATTATCATTAGTATTAATAAAAATGGCCATAGTAACAATGATTTACATTTGATGACATTCAAAACATTTAATAGGAGGATATATATATATATATATATATACACTGTTATGTGATATATAAACACACACACACACACAGTTTATATATTCTTATGCTCACCAAGGTGATTAAAAATACAATAATAACAGTGATATTGTGAAATATAATTACAATTTAAAATAAAATAACTGTTTCCTGAAAATGTAATATTATGTTTGATATGTTTTCACACTTTTCATTAAAAAACACTCTGCTTGAACAAACATTTTTCCATACTTATCCAGACCTGGAAATTACTAAAATTTAATTCCATACTTTTCCATACTGAGCAGGAATCCTGACTGTAACTTACAGACCCCAAACTTTTGAACGGCAGTGTATATATGATAAATATAATTGGGGGAAAAAAGGAGAATTTTCTGTATTACATTACTAAGTACAGTAAATAAAAAGACAATTTAATTTTGATTATTTAATAATAATAATGTTTTTGTGAATGAGAAATTTCCATTTTGCCATTTAGCTAGCTTCTGCTAAATGACTTGAATGAAAAATGAATTTGCACCTACTGTAGAGTTTGATTGGATGTATGGCCTTGAGCTTTAAAGTAAATTATATTGAAAGCCTATTAATAACTAAGCCTATTAATTAAAAAGATAAGCCTATTTATTTTCTTCTCTTATTATAAAGCCGTATTTTATTATTTGCACTTGGCATTGCAGACATGCGACCCCTTTCATACCACTGCTTTATGAAATTTAAAGATAAATCTATCACAAATATGCAGTTATAAATATGGAGATTATCAGGTAAAAGCATCAGTTGTCTAAAGCCTCAATGTGCTGTTGACATTCAAACCGTAACTTCAGCATGTGTCTGTGGTCTGAAGTCTTTCAGCTGGAGAAGTTCAGGCTACAGGTTAAACACACAAAACCAAGCTGAGCTCTGCTGGTTTCAGCCTGTGTGCTTGTGTGAGGCACTGCATTGTGTTGCAGCTGAACGTCAGTTTAGTCTCCAGTGTGGAGTCAGCGCAAACAACCGCCCCATCCCATCTCAGAGAGAGGGACAATATACTGCTGTCCCGCCAACTGCAATATAATCACCCCTCTCATTGATATATTGGGAGAGGGAAGGAGGAGGGTGAATGAATGTGATCTTGTTCAGCCATAGACTGTATTCACAACAGAAGTCATATTTAATTTGAAAAACAAACAAAACACGCAGTCAAAACTGAGGCTGTGAGGGTTGGAAGTAGTGCCAAACGCTTTAGATATGGAGGGGGACCCCAACAGTCATATGAGCCATGCAATATAGGTTGTTCAATGGAAATTTCTCACTTTTTTACATTTGATCCAGCCCAATCTTGAAAGTTTGGATCTATTTTGGGATAGAAGTAGAGTCCATTGAATATGTCATACTGTTGTGCACTTTCATCCCTCATAGCCTCTATTTCGTTCCTTTCAAATTAAAAATAGCATCCAATGGTTATGAACAAACGTCCCAGGTTACGTATGTAACCATGGTTCCCCGAGGGA
>NW_015505647.1:1049462-1049996 GCF_001515645.1 Sinocyclocheilus grahami
CCCTAGCGTTTTCCGACGCAGCTCGAGTTCCCGAAGGGGAATCAGTGTTTTTGCATCTTTTATATGAACAGATCATTTCCACACACTAACTCACATTTTTGTTCACTGAAGTATCTTCCTTTTAAAGAATTACACTGCTTTTCTGCCCTTAAAGACATGAGCAAATAACATTTGGAGTCTCAGAGTAGCACTTTTATTACATTAAATTAAACACTCTTTCAAGAGCCTCTTATTAGAGTTTTAACACAAGTTTTAACATAAAACAATACTTGTTTTGTAACGAATTGGTTGAGTAAATGATTCAGTGACTCATTCATGACAGAAAAAGACTCACTTATAACCACCAACAGGCATAATTATATAAGGTACACTGAACGAATCAGTTCACAAATCTGAATGAATCTTTTTAGTCAACATGATTCAAAAGATTTGAGTTACAGGGTTGAATCAAAATCTCAACCACGTCAGGGGTCAAATGAATGAAAATGTCATAATAAAACCTTCCTAAAGAAAGAAAGAAAGAAAGAAAGAAAA
>NW_015505647.1:1051922-1052222 GCF_001515645.1 Sinocyclocheilus grahami
GGAGTAATGGCTGCTGAAAATTAATCTTTGCATCACAAGAATACAAAAAAAAAATTAAAAAAATTAAATAGAAAGATCTTACCCCCTCAAACATTTGAAAGGTAGTGTAGATTTACAGTATAATGCAGACCGATCTGCTGTATCGGCCAAAATGTCTATATGAGTGAATTGCTGATGTTTACATATACTGGATGTGTGTTTACCTCTGCTGGTGTCCAAGGTCCTGCAGGAGTGTGTCCACATGTTTCTGTAACACTCCAGTCTCCACCAGTGCTAGTTTCTTCAACTCACTGCGTACGA
>NW_015505647.1:1053683-1054537 GCF_001515645.1 Sinocyclocheilus grahami
TACAAATATACCCCAGCGACTTAAGACTGGTTTGTGGTCCAGGGTAACAATTATCCTATTCACCTGTCATGTGACAGATAATGCACCTAGTCAACTATAGTCACCTCGTCTGTTTCAATATGTTTGAGTGAAGTTTGAGTAAATAGCGCATAAAATACATTACTGTTCAAAAGTTTGAGGTCAGTACGTTAATATCAAAAGTGACAGTAAAAAAAGTGACAGTTTTCTATTTCAAATAAATGCTGTTCTTTTGAAATTTCTAGTCATCAAATAAAACATCAATCAAAGTTTACTCATATCACCACAATTGAAGAAGCTGCAACAATTAGCATTCAGGGAATTGTATTGGATGTGGATGAAGCATTCAGTGGCTATCACATACATCACTAAATTACATACTGATGTACTGTTGCTGAGCGTATGAAAGAATGTGTGTGTACTGTAGTCCGTGTGAACTGTGTATGTGTGTGAATGCGCAAAGATGTGTGTGGGATTAAAAAGCAATGTCATTCAATAAGGGTATCAGTGGCCGTAAGACAATCTGGCACATGGCTGTGATCCTCTGTGTATAGAGTTCCACTAGTTCTTTCTCTAAAGAGATCATTCAATGCAATACTATAAGGGCGGCTGACCCAGAAACCAGCCACAGAGGATGTGTGTGTGTGTGTGTGTGTGTGTGTGTGCACGTGTGTGTGAAGCTTAAAGCTTAATAGCATCATAAGTTAACCAGTATCCCTGGATATTCTGCTGGTCCACATAATATACAGTATATAATGATATACATATATCATTATATACTGTATATTATGTGGACCAGCAGAATATCCACATAATATACAGTATATAATGATATA
>NW_015505648.1:0-514 GCF_001515645.1 Sinocyclocheilus grahami
GAACTGCTTCAACCCTTCACTGACCCTGCATGAGTTTTACGACCGTAGCTGGTTGCATATGGCTCCTCAGTTTGTCTCAATGGAATGTGCATGTTTCAGGTGTGACTCAATAGTGTAAGTGGGTCCGTTGTAAGACAGAGATCCTACACTATTGATTTCCTCCTGTAACTCCATTCTGCTGGGGTCCTTTTGGGATACCGCCGTGATTGGTTGCTTGAGATGACAGAATGCTAAGGTTTGGGTCAGCATATGTTTGTTGAAAAGGGTGTGAACAGAGTTCTGATTGATGACTTAAGACTGCTCTTATTGTCAAATTATCACTCAGAACTTACTGATGTTTCCCAACAGGCTCAATCTCTGAGGAAGTGAAGTAGAAAAGGAAAAGGAGAGCATTTCTATTCAGATTATGCTTATTATTTGGTGCTCAGGACGATAGTTATGCCCTAGTATTTGTCTAGATGACTTGTGTAACAGGGTCATAAAATTAGAACACGTGTTGAAAGTAAACAAATCA
>NW_015505648.1:3045-6947 GCF_001515645.1 Sinocyclocheilus grahami
AGCTGAAGGATATGTGTGTTCATTCAAAGAAAGGTTTTCCTATGGATTAATTAGAAAAGAGTCCATTTCTACTGGGCACTGTGTCTCTTTCTAATTCAAAGGCAGTGATTTTCCCTACTCACATTCCATTAGGTCGTAAATGGCTCTGGTCTAGCAAAGGTGTCGTGGTTGCCAAGGTAACCAGTGGCCTGTGGTCATTCGCAGACATCCTGGCGCCCAGTCTATTGGGTGAGGGGTCTGTGGCGACTTGTTAATCTAATGAATAACTGATTTGTTAAATCAAATGAAAAATTGTGTTTTTTGATTGGTCCAGACGCTACAATGACATGAACAATGATCTCCTGAACTGCTCTGAGTCACTTTTCACCAGCTTCATTTAAAGAAAAACTATCATCAAATACACACTGAAATGGAAAGTCTGAAAGACCTTCACAACAACCCATCGAAATAAAAAAAATGGTTAACTTCAAGAAATTATGACAGAAATATATTGCTATTGTATAATAAAATATAATTCTAAAAGTAATAATAATAATATTATTATTATTATATGTACGCATTACTAAGCGTTAAACTAAGCCTATACTTGGTGTTCGTTTTTTCGATTATTTTTCTCCGTGTGATGATGCGCTTAATTAAGAATTCGGATCGTGAACAGAAACACACAGTGTGTAAAATACAAGTCAAGTACTCAGACATTAGACAGTCATAAATACTGACATTTACACACAGGGAACATGTGTAACGGACGCCTTGCAGATACAAATGGGGTAAATAATGTTTTGTGTTTTGATGAAAATAAAGTTAACATTGGCTGGCCACATATCACATTGTTTATTACTTATCAGAGCTGTTGAAACCAGAGATTCACACTAAATAATATAAAATAATCCACACATAAAATGAAATAAACTGATGCAAGGAGTTCCCTTTCAGTCGGTCACTCTCGACGTCATGTCGGATGACCAACGAATTGGGATCTCGCTTAGCGAGACCTATCTACTTTGAGTGTAAACTAAATGAGCTAATGCACATTGGCATGCGATTATTGCATCCAGCTGCCGCTGATCACAGGGTGACTATAAGTAGGCAGCCGGTGCAGCGCATATTCAGCTTTTCACTTCGAAGCCAAGCGATCACATCGTTCTGCTCCTGACTACTCTACTGAGAGAAGACTGAACTAGTTCAGCGCTCTCTTTAAGAGCTCTTCATGTTGGCGTTATGACACTCCAGCGGTGGTGGTTTCCCGTGTCGAGTGGGTTGCACACATCAGGCTGCACTACACCCTGTTTGTGTTGCAGGTGGCCATCTCCCCTGTGCATTTCAGCACGCTAAAAGAGCTTTTTCCCTAAAAGAGCATTTACGGGTGCGTCTTTTTAAAGACGACGTTGCGTGGCAAACTTGACGTTACGTCTTTGTAAAGACGATGTGGGTCTTGCTATAGACAACGTATCACCCGGGCGTTCTGGATGCGGTCGTTACCTGGCGCTGGGTGATAGTCACGATCGCTGCCTCACGTGCCTGAGCATTTAGCATGCTGAGGTGGCGTTTGTGGATGAGTCATGTTCTCATTGCGGGAAGATGATCATCTCGGAGTCGCGGGCCAAGCTCCGTTTTCTCAAAGGGGCGGAGCTCCATTGCCTCTGCCTCGATCTAGTTCTCGTCATGGCAGCAGTCAGGCGGGGGCTACTTCAGGCAGTAGCACGGGCGGTCTGAGGGTAATAGTGATGGCAAACACTCCAGTGAACCAACCCTCGGGGGACCATCACTCCTCTTCTACTCCGCAACCAGTTGAGCTGCCAATGGAACGTGCTGGGCCCTCTACAAGGAGCGTACCAGCAGTATCATTTGGCGCTCCTCCCGACGACCGGATGTCGATTACTGCATCGGAGGGTGAGCCGGAGCTTTCTGGAGAGGAAGATTCGGCTGCGCTGCTGTCCTCCTGGACTATAACAATGCCTGAATCGGATCCGGAAATAATGGCTATGCTTTCTCGGGACACCATGAGGGTAGGGCTTGAGTGTAAACCTCCACCGTGTCCCAAGCCCTCAAGGTTGGACGATTGTTTTTTCGGGGTGGTCTGTCGGGTTCTCAGCGCCCCGCTCCGGTGCCATTCCTCCCGGAAGTGCATGAGGAGCTTACCAGGTTGTGGATGGCACCTTTTTCTGCCGGAAACCGACCTGCTAACTCCTCCTCCCTCACCACTCTTGACGGTGGTGCAGCTAGGGGGTATACGGGGGTCCCCCCGGTGGAGCGGTCGGTTGCGATGCAGTTGTGTCCTAATACCGCCTCCACCTGGCAGGGCGAACCGTGCCTCCCCTCCCAGGTCTGTAGGTACTCGTCTTGCCAGCGATGCTTATACGGCCTGTGAAGAAACTGCCTCCGCCTTACACGCTACGGTGTTACTGCAGGTTCTTCAGGCTAAAGCACTGAGGGACCTGCTCGAGGGTGGTCACGATCCGGAAGTTCTAAAAGAGCTCCGAACCGCAGCTAATCTCGCGCTCCGAGCGACGAAGGTCACAGCGAGTTCCCTGGGTCGTGCGATGTCCACACTTGTGGTCCAGGAGCGTCTCCTCTGGTTGTGTCTGGTTGACATGAGGGATGCCGACAAAGTTCCTCAAGGTCCCTGTGTCCCAGACCGGCCTTTTCGGTGACGCAGTCAAGAACTTGACCTAGCAGTTCTCGGCTTCTCACCGAGAAGACCCCCGGAAATGTCAGATCAGAGTGGTGCTGTCCTTTCTGCAGCAGGGGTTGGAGCGAAGTCTGTCTCCCTCCACCCTTAAAGTCTATGTGGCTGCGATTGCTGCCAACCATGACCCCATCGAAGGGAAGTTGGTGGGAAAGCATGACCTGATCATCAGGTTCCTTAGTGGGCGAGAAGGTTAAATTCTCCACGCCCCCCCCCTCCATACCTTCTTGGGACCTGTCTCTAGTGCTCAGAGCACTACAGCATGGCCTATTTGAGCCTTTGCAGACAGTTGAGCTGACGTTTTTGTCAATGAAAACTCTGCTCCTGCTTACGTTGGCCTCCATCAAGAGGGTAGGGTACCTGCACGCATTTTCGGTCAACAATTCGTGCCTAGAGTTCGGGCCGGCTGACTCCCAGGTAATCCTGAGGCCCCGGCCCGGCCATGTGCCCAAGGTTCCCACTGCTCCCTTCAGGGATCAGGTGGTGAGCCTGCAAGCGCTGCCCCCAGAGGAGGCAGACCCAGCCCTAGCTTTGCTTTGTCCCATCCGGGCATTGAGATAAGTAGACAGGATTCAAAGCTTCAGGACCTCAGACCAGCTCTTTGTCTGTCACGGAGGCCAACAGAAGGGGAATGCCGTCTCTAAGCAGAGGATGGCCCACTGGATTGTGGATGCCATCACCCTGGCTTATCAGGCACAGGGTGTGCCCCGCCCATTCAGATTGCGAGCTCACTCTATTAGAAGTGTTGCATCCTCCTGTGCGCTGGCTTGTGGCGCCTCGCTGGCAGATATTTGTAGAGCTGCGGGCTGGGCGACCCCCAACACATTCGCTAGATTCTATAGCCTTCGTGTGGAACCGGTATCCTCCTGTGTTCTCACCTCAAACGGGTAGAAGCACTGAGAGGCCCCGGCTTCGGGTCAGCTTGCTAAAACCATTCCAGAGAGTCCATATCGTAGACCCTGTCGAGCTCCTCCGTCCCCTCGGCAGTCAGACATGGCGGAGCTTCCAGCGCCAGGCCCTCACTTGATGAATCCGTGAGAACCGGTAGAGGGCTGGGTTCCATATGCAGAGACCTAAGTGGATCCCATATGTGTAAAATCCACGGTATAGCCTCAGAGCCCATGTTTCCCCGGCAGACTTTTTCCAAGAGGTTTACAATCACCTCTAATCTCAATATGCACCAAAACGGTTGTTCATATGTGTAAGTGCTTCC
>NW_015505648.1:7298-16906 GCF_001515645.1 Sinocyclocheilus grahami
CGGCCCCCCTCTATTCCCTCGTGGGACCTGACTCTGGTGCTCATGGCACTACAACAGGGCCCATTTGAGCCTTTGCAGATGGTTGAGCTGAAGTTCCTTTCAATGAAGACTTTGCTCCTGCTGGCATTGGCCTCTATCAAGAGGGTAGGGGATCTGCACTCATTTTCGGTCAACGATTCGTGCCTAGAGTTCGGGCCGGCTGACTCCCAGGTAACCCTGAGGCCCCGGCCCGGCTACGTGCCCAAGGTTCCCGCTACTCCTTTCAGGGATCAGGTGGTGAACCTCCAAGCGCTGTCCTCGGAGGAGGCAGACCCAGCCCTAGCTTTGCTCTTTCCCGACTGAGACTTAAGGTGCTACGGTAACCGGACGCAAAGCTTCAGGACCTCAGACCAGCTCTTTGTCTGTCACGGATGCCGGCAGAAGGGGGATGTCGTCTCTAAGCAGAGGATGGCCCACTGGATAGTGGATGCCATCACCCTGGCTTATCCGGCACAGGGTGTGCCCTGCCCATTCAGGTTGCGAGCTCACTCAACCAGAAGTGTTGCATCCTCCTGTGCGCTGGCTTGTGGCGCCTCGCTGGCAGATATTTGTAGAGCTGCGGGCTGGGCGACCCCCAACACATTCGCTAGATTCTATAGCCTTCGTGTGGAACCGGTATCCTCCTGTGTTCTCACCTCAAACGGGTAGAAGCACTGAGAGGCCCCGGCTTCGGGTCAGCTTGCTAAAACCATTCCAGAGAGTCCATATCGTAGACCCTGTCGAGCTCCTCCGTCCCCTCGGCAGTCAGACATGGCGGAGCTTCCAGCGCCAGGCCCTCACTTGATGAATCCGTGAGAACCGGTAGAGGGCTGGGTTCCATATGCAGAGACCTAAGTGGATCCCATATGTGTAAAATCCACGGTATAGCCTCAGAGCCCATGTTTCCCCGGCAGACTTTTTCCAAGAGGTTTACAATCACCTCTAATCTCAATATGCACCAAAACGGTTGTTCATATGTGTAAGTGCTTCCAAAACCTTCTTTCGGGAAGGGTGGGGCTTCCGCAATGTTCCTGTCCCAAGTGGTACGGGTACATTTTTACAGTGTTATCCAGTCTTACTGAGTGGGTAGTGCCATAGCAGCAGTAGCTGGTCTTCTTGTGGTAGGCCCTGGCCTACGCCAAAAAGTAGGGGCACAGGAGGCTTCCACGGGACACTGGAAGGGGCAGTACCTGTGGCCCTTTGGTAGGGATCCCAATTCGTCGGTCATACGACGTGACGTCGAGAGTGACCGGACTGAAAGGGAACGTCTCGGTTATGTGTTATAACCCTCGTTCGCTGAAGGAGGGAACGGAGACGACACATTCCATCGCCACAGCTTCTGTACCACCGCTGAGCGGCCGGGTCACCGGCTCGGTTCCTCAGCGATAACCTGAATATGTGCTGTACCGGCTGCCTACTTATACTCACACTGTGATCAGCGGCAGCTGGATGCAATAATCGCATGCCAATGTGCATTGGCTCGTTTAGTTTACACTCTAAGTAGATTGGTCTCTCTAAGCGAGATCCTAATTTGTCGGTCATCCAACGTGACTTCTCCGTTCCCTCCTTCAGGGAACGAGGGTTACAATACGTAACCGAGATGCATTCAATGAAGCCTGTGTGCGTTAATGTTTACTCTAACTGTATAGAGATTTTTGCTGAGAAAATTAACAAATATCCTGCTAATTTTTTTCTGAATTTGAACCATAGCCTACTGCCAAATAAACTCCATGCGATCGCCTAAATATAATGTTACAAATAATGAAAACTGCTCAAGCAGCGTTTTTTTCTCCAGGCCCGATTCCATAATTAAATACTGAGGGTGCTTCAGAAATTAGTGTGTTCTAGCCTCAATGCACATACATTTTCATGTATATTTTTATCCTGTCCATTGCTCTTTCGAGTGTGAATCTCGCATAAATATGCAGATGTCATTCCCGAAACTTTCCAGCATGTATGTGGCTGAAAAACAAAAGTTTTATACAAATTCTGAATAGATTATATATAGCCTAGAAAGCACACAAAGAGCACTTCCCTTATAACCCCCTTATAATCACTAAAAAGCTGTTCCTTGTCTTAGTTCATCATCTTAGATCTGTTTCGCGCGAGATTGGTGCCTATGACTAAGGTATTTTTTATTCATTTATATAGTTCTGTTGTGCAGCATCTTGCTTGACAATAAAATTGCAATGTTTTGTTATAAATTAATTTTATTTGATTACACATCCACACACACACACACAAACACACATATATATATATATAAATATATATATTTATATGTGTGTGTGTGTGTGTGTGTGTGTGTATATATATATATATATATATATATATATAGAAAGAAAGAGAGAGAGAAACATAAGTCTCAATAAAATAACAATAAAAGAGTGTTTTTTATGTCACGTTATATCAGATTTAGGGTAGGGTTTAGTGTAGGTAGTATGTTATTTTCAAATGAGCATTAACATTAGCACCACTCACCTGACATTTCATTTCCAAACTGCTGCAATATGTACAACAACCATTATAATAAAACATCGCCACATTCATGCTCATCTGTTTAAGGACGAACTGAGCACACTTGTAGTGCCACTCACTGAACATTTCTATTTGAAAGGGTCAAGAAGCAATGTAATATCATTTTGCAGAAATTACACCACAGGCACATTTTTCCAATGGGCCTGGGTGGTTTTGTACACCCCATGCAGTGCAGCGATTGTTGGTTCACAGCCTGAGGGTCGGGCCAATTTATACTGCAGTCTTTTAAAGCAGCTGAGCAATAGCTAACATATGCAAAGCCCTGGAGGCCATGAAAATACTCAATGGTACTGAACACCCAGACAAAAGTGGTTAATTTTGTCTATGCATAATATCTGATGACACCCTTTGTTTGAAGTGCTAATTACGATTGCCTGTACATTCTTGACTTGTTTCCACACACTGTTGCTTTGTCATTTTGAATAGCGTCATCGCACCAGCCATGAAATTACTGTGCTCCCAAGCAGTGAAAATGAGCTCGTGTTCACACTCCCTGGATAGTGTTATGTTTTCACATTTCTTTTAATAGCTGCTGTGAATGACATCATACAGTAATCTGGGCACAGCGTTTGGGCTCTTAAAGGGTTGGTTCACAAAAATTTGAAAATTAGGCTGTGTTTTACTCACCCCCGAGGCATCCTAGGTGTATATGACTTTCTTCTTTCAGAGGAATCCAGTCTGAGTTACATAAAAAATTGTCTTTGATCTTTAAAGCTGTTCAATGCCACTCAGCGGGTGTTGCATTGCTTCAGTCCAAAAGAACTTGAATAAAAATCGGCCATCCATAAAAAAAAGTGTCTCACACGGCCCCGGTGGGGGGGGAAGGGTGAACAAAGGCCTTCTGTAGCGAATTGATGCATTTTTGTAAAAAAATATCCATATTCAAAAAGTAATAATCACTTTAATATAGCCTGCGCCAACAGTTGTACACGGAAGCAGCTCCGGGTGAATGAGGTATGTGGTCAGCGTTGAGCATGCGCCGGTGAGTCTCGTGAAAACCAGTGTTTGTTAACAGGAGCAAAGGAAGCAAAGTTTCCTTACTTTAGCAAAGGAAAACCAGTCTCCTCTTGGCTTATATCGAAATCCTCTGACATTCTTCTTTACAAATCCTCGTTTTGTACTTCTAATTCTTGACCGTTGTTTTGTTTTGATCTCTCCGCTGCGTTTCCGCGTGTGTCACTTCTGAGCGGCGCATGCGCAAAGCCGACCTCATATGTCATTCCCCTGGAACTGCTTCCGTTTACAACAGTGAGCGCAAGCTAGATTCAAGTGATTATTACGTTTTGAATATGGATATTTTTCTTACAAAATGCATCGATTCGCTACAGAAGGCCTTTGTTCACCCCCCGGAGCCGTGTGAGACACTTTTTTTATGGATAGGCGATTTTTATTCAAGTTCTTTTGGACTGAAGTAATGCAACACCCGCTGAGTGGCATTAAATAGCTTGAAAGATCAAAGACTATTTTTAATATAACTCCTTAATATACTCCTTTAATATAAAACCTTCAATGGTTTTGTGAATGTTGACTTTGAGACCCCTCTGAGCAGTTGTTTTTAATTAGCAGCTTTTAATTCATGGTTTGTCTTTATCTAAATGCTGTATGGAGGCTGTAACTCACACCTGATGGCGTTTGTGACCCTGCTGCTATTGTTTCATGTCATTATTTGTAGAGATACCAGCCTCTGGTCTAGCCATTAATGAGAGAACAGAATGTCTTGTAACAGCGGTCTGTAATGACATTGAGCTGAAGGGGGATAGCCAGTGTTCCAGTGTGTGTATAGTGTGTTTCTGAATCTAAGCTTCTGAATTTGCATTTTGTTTTGGTACTGGATTTTAAAATTGTTCTCCCTTTGGAATCAAATAAATAAAACGTACTTATGAATGCAGTATTTGTATTCAGTATTCATTTTTTATAAAAATGAGTTATATCTGGATAAATGAGCTCCAAAGTTTTATGTTTAAAATTTGCAAACATATTCACGCATTTTGATGATGGAGTTTTTCCCTTTTCTTCAAAGCAGATTTCCTCACTCTCATGATGGAGAGTTTTTGTTCTGCGCTCTGACTGCCTTGGATGGGTAATATGGATGCCAACAATCTTTCTTATAGACCCTACTACCATAAGTGACAGAACCCATAGAAAAGAAAAATCAAAAGTGAGATCTCTTTAACATCTCAAACATTTCTCCAAGAAAGAAATGAGGTTACTTTAAGATCGAATGGAGATTTTTGCTTGAGTCTCCTGCTTCTCAAACTTGTCTCCTGAGACAAAAACTCTAACACTGTCACAATGGTCTATTTTGAAGCTTTAAAAGAGATCTCAACAACATCACACACTGCTCAGATATTTTTGTGAATGTTGACTTTGAGACCCCTCTGAGCAGTTGTTTTTAATTAGCAGCTTTTAATTCATGGTTTGTCTTTATCTAAATGCTGTATGGAGGCTGTAACTCACACCTGATGGCGTTTGTGACCCTGCTGCTATTGTTTCATGTCATTATTTGTAGAGATACCAGCCTCTGGTCTAGCCATTAATGAGAAAACAGAATGTCTTGTAACAGCGGTCTGTAATGACATTGAGCTGAAGGGGGATAGCCAGTGTTCCAGTGTGTGTATAGTGTGTTTCTGAATCTAAGCTTCTGAATTTGCATTTTGTTTTGGTACTGGATTTTAAAATTGTTCTCCCTTTGGAATCAAATAAATAAAACGTACTTATGAATGCAGTATTTGTATTCAGTATTCATTTTTTATAAAAATGAGTTATATCTGGATAAATGAGCTCCAAAGTTTTATGTTTAAAATTTGCAAACATATTCACGCATTTTGATGATGGAGTTTTTCCCTTTTCTTCAAAGCAGATTTCCTCACTCTCATGATGGAGAGTTTTTGTTCTGCGCTCTGACTGCCTTGGATGGGTAATATGGATGCCAACAATCTTTCTTATAGACCCTACTACCATAAGTGACAGAACCCATAGAAAAGAAAAATCAAAAGTGAGATCTCTTTAACATCTCAAACATTTCTCCAAGAAAGAAATGAGGTTACTTTAAGATCGAATGGAGATTTTTGCTTGAGTCTCCTGCTTCTCAAACTTGTCTCCTGAGACAAAAACTCTAACACTGATGATAGATCAAAATCACAATGGTCTATTTTGAAGCTTTAAAAGAGATCTCAACAACATCACACACTGCTCAGATATGTCTCCTTGTCTAAAGACTCTGGTGGTCTCCTTTAAAGTTTTAGAAGAGATCTCAACAACATCCCACATTGTGCACAGATATTTCTCCTCAGATAGAGACTCTGGAGCTCTCACATTTGAAAAATCTTCACAATGGTCTATTTTGAAGCTTTAAAAGAGATCTCAACAACATCACACACTGCTCAGATATTTCTCCTTGTCTAAAGACTCTGGTGGTCTCCTTTAAAGTTTTAGAAGAGATCTCAACAACATCCCACATTGTGCACAGATATTTCTCCTCAGCTAGAGACTCTGGAGCTCTCACATTTGTCTTTTCTAAATTTCAGAAGTGATCTCAATAACTTGTGTGCACCAATGGTTTGAAAATTAGTGAGGTCTGTGGTGGGTTTAGAATTGTGATAATAACCCCTAAATACAACTTGTTATATACACTAACACTTTAAAAGAGACAGACATGTAGGTGTTTGTGAAAGATGTTTTCTCTGTTTTGGAGGGATGAACACTGTTAAATTATAGGCCTAGTATATTTATTGCATCAAAAAAATATATATTTTACTGTAGGTTAGGGGTGGCTAATTTTAACAGTTGTTTATGTAGTTTTATTTAATAATCTTTGCTATATAGATGATAACTTTTTCTAGTGCAATGTTCTTAGCATGACTTTGTTCAATTTAACTACTATACCAAATTAAATAGCATAGACTTCTTCATGGCTAGTGTTTGAATCTGTGTATTATTCGATCATCCGTTTTTTGATTTAATATTGTAGCATTTGGACCAATCAGACACACAACTTTTTGTTATTATAGAATTGTACAGTAAGAAAGTTATTTCCTTTAACCAGGAAATTAACGTTCTTAGAATTGACAAGACGGTTGACCCTGAGTGGTCAGCTAAATATCTACAGTGGATCTAAAATATGAATAGTTAATTATAACTAGTTATGGTTAATTATTCATATTTCCCCATGAGCTAAATCCGCTACAATATTGAAAGTAGAAAAATGAGAAAACAGCTCCTTTTTTAGTTTTTTTTTTAGTTTTTTTCCAAAAAACGAAAAACGAGAATTCAGCTTAAATGTTAATTTTTCGTTCATGGGTGGAAAAATGAATAAACAGCTTGAATATTCGATTTCTACATGTGGGTGGAAATTAAACACCCCTTTCTGCTGATTGGTCAGCCAAATATCAAACCATGCCATCATCAGTTCTTCCGCAGTATCACACAGCAGAATAATAGTCCTCCACTGCTGCAGTTGTACGGATTAATAACCCATTTTATCAATTTCATATTTTTCTCATCAAACAGACTAATGAATAGCTCGACACGACTCGTACCGGGGCAGAGTCTAGACAGGTCTTTCTTCTGTGTAGACCAGCAGTTCTTAAAGTGATAGGGGGTCCGAGAAATAATTTTCTATTGCCTAAATTATTTCCAGATTGTAAAGTCGCTTTTTTTTTATCATGATACATAGGCCTACTGTGATTTATTCCAAAGTGACTTATATGATGCATTTAACGTCAAATAATCTAAATGAAGCCGTTTAAAAGACAAGTATTCCCTGTGGTTCATGTTTGTGGCATGCGCCAGAAAGATGCTCAAGGAGACCGCGAAGCGCTAAAGCAGCGCATTGTTGTTCTCTTTATTTTTCAAAGGCATGACATTTTTTAGTTATTTTGAATGTAACGTTACACAATTAAAATATAAATTTTACCATACGACTATAAATGACAGAGTATTAAGTTATTAAAAAATCTAAGTGAACATCAATCAGTACTCAATATTAACTTAAACTGCTGTAGCGTCTGGACCAATCAGACACACCATTTTTCATTTGATTTAACAAATCAATTATTCATTAGATTAACAAACGTTCACAGACCCCTCACCCAATAAACATACTGGGTGCCAAGTTGTCTGTGAACAAGGCCCAGGACCCTGGTTACCATGGCAACCCTGACACCAGATCGATTTTACGACCTAATGGCATGTTGAGAGTCCTCCCCCTCTCACTGCATGTTCCATAGGAAGAGGCACAATGCACAGTAGAAATGGACTTTTCTACTAATTAATTCATAGGAAAAACCTTCCTTTGAATGAAGACCCATATCCTTCAGGTCATTGTGTATGTTGTCTTTGAGATTTTATACTGGTATGAGTTGTGTCCAGCTATTAATTAGCCTGTTTGTTTGATGAAAAAAGATAAAATGTAGTTGCAATAAATTAGGGCTGCGCGATAAATTGCATGCGATATTTAACGCGCATCTTGTCAGTAAAGCCGGTTCTTTAATCAGCGGTAAATCTCCATCACCTGCGGGCCTCGCTGATTACAGAATGGCTTTACAGAAAAGATGCGCGTTAAATATCACATGTGATTTATCGTGCAGCCCTACAATAAATGCATTAAGAATCCATACAACTGCAGCAGTGGAGGACTATTATTCTGCTACGTGATACTGCAGAAGAACTGATGAAGGCACGGGTAAATCTTCGGCTGACCAATCAGCAGAAAGGGGTGTTTAATTCCTGCCCATGTGTAGAAATTGAATATTCAAGCTGTTTATTCATTTTTCCACCCATGAACGAAAAACGAACATTTAAGCTGAATTCTTTAAGCTGAAAGTTGTTTGAACTGAAATGTGTGTTGGCAGTGTGTGTACACAACCACCCTATAATGATAAAAATCCACCCAGTGTTTTTCTTTAATCTACTAAAATCTTTACCCCTTTCTCAAATCGAGCCGATCTCAGATGCCTGTCTGTGTGAGGTCACAAAAACAGGCCCCACCCACGATAGTTTGATTGACAGTTAGGGCTGTGACGGTCACACACTCTATAACAAGCATAATACAAAGTTTTGTATACAAGTGTAATAACAGTAATAACAGTACTTTATAGGAACAGTGTACTTTATTTAGGAACAGTGAACCGTGTCTACACCGGACGTGACACTACGCAACAGGTTGACTCTGTCTAGTGTCTACACAGGACATTTGAACTCTGTGTCAGTACCTCATAAATAGAACGAGGCAGTTTACTGTCCGGGATTTGACATGTCATGTCGTGCCAGTGTAGCATCACTGATTATAATGAGTTTTATAGTACTTTGTCGCACAGCGTCCTGTATACAGGGTGTATTTAACTTTCTTATTTAGGCTACTTTCTTGTTTAACTGTACTGTTTCTTTGATATTTATTTTAGTGTTTTGCAGGCTGCGTATTCACTGACTGAAGTGCTAAAATAAACAGGAGCTGACCAGTTCAAATCGGGGGTGTTAGATGAGTGAGACAGTGCTGGGCTGCTCCTCCTGGACAGTTTTGAAAACCATTTCAGAGATATGATTCTTAAATGTGACTCATATAAAATATATTACATGCATGCACAGTTTTAAGGCAGCTTTAATCGCCTTTTTGATAACTTCATGACTTAACTGACCACGGCATTGCATGCACGTAGTTTATTTCGCGCTTTGATATGAAAGGATACAGGCTACAGCGTGCCGGCGCCGTTGTGCGTGCAATTGAAGAGCACGCGCCTTGAGCACAGTACCGTTTCCGCGCTCGCTTGACTCGCGCCTGGCACCGATCGTGAAGAGGAGCGCGCGTCGGAAACGTCTCCCGTTCTCAGTTGTTCTGCGACTGAATAAATGCATTTCTTGTCAAGAGAAAAAGTGACATTAGCAGCAGTTGTGAGTGGGGTGGCCAACCCTAGCCCCTGCGTTAATTGCGTTAAATATTTTTAACGCATTAAACTGAAAAAAATTATCGCCTGCGTTAACGCGCTAATTTTGACACCACTAATATATATATATATATATATATATATATATATATATATATATATATATATATA
>NW_015505648.1:17525-21738 GCF_001515645.1 Sinocyclocheilus grahami
CCCAGCTGATGCAAAGAATAGAATTTATATCTACACAGAAGAAAGCCCTGTCTAGACTCTGCCCCAGTATGAGTTGTGTCCAGCTATTAATTAGCCTGTTTGTTTGATGAAAAAATATAAAATGTAGTTGCAATAAATTAGAGCTGCGCGATAAATTGCATGCGATATTTAACGCGCATCTTGTCAGTAAAGCCGGTTCTTTAATCAGCGGTAAATCTCCATCACCTGCGGGCTTTCACATGGAGCAGCATTAGCTACACAGAGTCGTTGTTCACTGACAAGCTGTGCAAAACCACAATCATATTTTGCGCATGTTTTGCGCAGCTTGTCGGTGAACAACGGCTCTGTGTAGTTAATGCTGCTCCATGTGAAAGCCCGCATGTGATGGAGATTTACCGCTGATTACAGAATGGCTTTACAGAAAAGATGCGCGTTAAATATCACATGTGATTTATCGTGCAGCCCTACAATAAATGCATTAAGAATCCATACAACTGCAGCAGTGGAGGACTATTATTCTGCTGCGTGATACTGCGAAAGATTTGATGAAGGCACGGTTTGATATTCGGTTGACCAGTCAGCAGAAAGGGGCGTTTAATTCCCGCCCACATGTAGAAATCGTATATTCAAGCTGTTTATTCATTTTTCCACCCATGAACGAAAAACGAACATTTAAGCTGAATTCTTTAAGCTGAAAGTTGTTTGAACTGAAATGTGTGTTGGCAGTGTGTGTACACAACCACCCTATAATGATAAAAATCCACCCAGTGTTTTTCTTTAATCTACTAAAATCTTTACCCCTTTCTCAAATCGAGCCGATCTCAGATGCCTGTCTGTGTGAGGTCACAAAAACAGGCCCCACCCACGATAGTTTGATTGACAGTTAGGGCTGTGACGGTCACACACTCTATAACAAGCATAATACAAAGTTTTGTATACAAGTGTAATAACATTAGTGGAACAGTGAACCGTGTCTACACGGGACACGACACCGCCACAACAGGTTGAGTCTGTCTAGTGTCTACACAGGACATTTGAACTCCGTGTCAGTACCTCATAAATAGAACGAGGCAGTTTACTGTCCGGGATTTGACATGTCATGTCGTGCCAGTGTAGCATCACTGATTATAATGAGTTTTATAGTACTTTGTCGCACAGCGTCCTGTATACAGGGTGTATTTAACTTTCTTATTTAGGCTACTTTCTTGTTTAACTGTACTGTTTCTTTGATATTTATTTTAGTGTTTTGCAGGCTGTGTATTCACTGACTGGAGTGCTAAAATAAACAGGAGCTGACCAGTTCAAATCGGGGGTGTTAGATGAGTGAGACAGTGCTGGGCTGCTCCTCCTGGACAGTTTTGAAAACCATTTCAGAGATATGATTCTTAAATGTGACTCATATAAAATATATTACATGCATGCACAGTTTTAAGGCAGCTTTAATCCCCTTTTTGATAACTTCATGAGACCACGGCATTGCATGCACGTAGTTTATTTCGCGCTTTGATATGAAAGGATACAGGCTACAGCGTGCCGGCGCCGTTGTGCGTGCAATTGAAGAGCACGCGCCTTGAGCACAGTACCGTTTCCGCGCTCGCTTGACTCGCGCCTGGCACCGATCGTGAAGAGGAGCGCGCGTCGGAAACGTCTCCCGTTCTCAGTTGTTCTGCGACTGAATAAATGCATTTCTTGTCAAGAGAAAAAGTGACATTAGCAGCAGTTGTGAGTGGGGTGGCCAACCCTAGCCCCTGCGTTAATTGCGTTAAATATTTTTAACGCATTAAACTGAAAAAAATTATCGCCTGCGTTAACGCGCTAATTTTGACACCACTAATATATATATATATATATATATATATATTTTATTTCGCGCTTTGATATGAAAGGATACAGGCTACAGCGCGCCGGCGCCATTGTGCGTGCAATTGAAGAGCACGCGCCTCGAGCACAGTACCGTTTCCGCGCTCGCTTGACTCGCGCCTGGCACCGATCGTGAAGAGGAGCGCGCGTCGGAAACGTCTCCCGTTCTCAGTTGTTCTGCGACTGAATAAATGCATTTCTTGTCAAGAGAAAAAGTGACATTAGCAGCAGTTGTGAGTGGGGTGGCCAACCCTAGCCCCTGCGTTAATTGCGTTAAATATTTTTAACGCATTAAACTGAAAAAAATTATCGCCTGCGTTAACGCGCTAATTTTGACACCACTAATATATATATATATATATATATATATATACTGGTGTCTTACCTTAGACCCGCCCTGAGTGAGCTGTCATCAGTCCGCCATTGTTTCACCGCCGGAGCAGATGTAGACAAGAATGACTCCTAAGTGATTGAGGTGTTCTGTTGTTGGATGTAATAATGAACATAGCAGTCGTCATTTGCTCCCGACATCTGCGCCGCTGAAGATGCAGAGGATTACGTTTGTTTTTTAAGGGAATGCGCCCCCGATCTACCTAAATGCGTCTATGTCGCGCGAATCATTCATGATCCAGCTTCACCTACAGAAGAAGTGAGAATGAGGTTTTTTAATGAATCTTTGCAAATCGCCTTTCCTAATAATGTGCAAATTAGCAAGTTTCACATGAATGCAGCTAAAGTAAACAGTCCCTCAGAGAGAGTGGCTCGGAAGAGAGGGGGGGGGGCAGCAGAGCTCATTAACATTTAAAGGAAAAAGCTTCAAAACAGCTTGCTCTGAAAAGAGCTGTTTTTGACAAGGGAAACTTGAGGAAAATGGGCATCCGATGACCCCTTTAACATCTCAAATATTTCTCCCAGAAAGAAATTAGGTTACTTTCAGATCGAATGGAGATTTTTGATTGAGTCTCCTGCTTCTCAAACTTGTCTCCTAAGACAAAAGCTCCAACACTCTCACAATGGTCTCCTTTAAAGCATCGTCCGATGTGCGACCACAACAAAACAGTACAGCGAGAGTGACTGATATTACCAAAATAAAACAGCTAAATTTAAGTCAGATTAGCGACAGACACTTCACACTTCACACACAAACATTTAACCCATTCACTGAATAGGCAGATTTGGATCTAGGCCAATATTTGGCCAAGATACAACTATTTGAAAATCTGGAATCTGAGGGTGCAAAAAAAAAATCTAAATACTGAGAAAATCGCCTTTAAAGTTGTCCAAATTAAGTTCTTAGCAATGCATTTAGGAAATGTACAAAATATCTTCATGGAACATGATCTTTACTTAAAAGAATAGGCTGTTTTCTTTTTCTCAGAGAAATTGTATTTATTTTATTTAGATGATGTTTGTCAAATTATGAATTGCTTAATTAAAATTAGTAATAATTATTTTTTATTTAAAATACTATATTTTAAAACATTTATTTAAAAATTGTAAATATTGTTTTTACAATAAGTTAGGCCCTCTCCGAGGGCCTAGAGGGCCCTGACGGTTCCCCACTGAAATTACATATGCTCTAAACTGTGTTTTGCTCCAGCTGTATAAACAGATGCTAAGTGCTACTGCTAATATGCTTGATATTCGCTCCTGCATACAATGCAAACTGCTAACATGACACTTAGTTAGCACAGCTTAGACAATCAGCTGTGCCATGTGATAATGATGTCATTAGGTCAGATTGACTTAGACCTATCGGACTGCACCATCTAGAGTTTCATGCCAGAACTCTGTATATATATATATATATATATGTATATATATATATGTATATGTATATATATATGTATATATATATACAGTGCACAGCATAAATGAGTACACCCCCTCTAAAACGTAACAAATTCTGCAATTACTCTTTAGAAGACATGTTAGGGTTCTTTGGAGATGTAATGTTCCAACAAGCCTGCCTGATCAATTGCCAAAGAAGAATGCTAAAATTATTCAGCAAAATAAGATTTTCTTATCAAAGTGATAAAATGTTGTGTTGCAAAAATGAGTACACCCTCCTGAAAGTTACTAAATAAAAAAAATATTAAAAAGTGTATAGTTTTAAGGCTATTTTTGATCAACAGGTAAGTATATTGAACCAAAACTTTTAAAGACAAGTAATTTCCTGACAATTAAAAGTGTTATATAGCCCAATGAATCATACTCAGACTTAATGCTGGCAGCAGTGGAACCACTTGAGAGAGAACTGCCAGGTGACTTATTTCTTAGCATAAAAGAGGAGAATGGTACAAGAGGAATACCACATTATTGTTTTAAGTGTGAAAATATAGCAGAAGTAGCA
>NW_015505648.1:22798-24828 GCF_001515645.1 Sinocyclocheilus grahami
ATTTAACCTCTTCCAGGGCCCATATTTACAAAATAGAGACTTCTGGGAATCCGTACTCTGGTCTCAAGAGACCAAGTCAATAATTTTGGATCCAAAAGCATCCAAAATGTTCTGGTGTTGCTAGAGGAGGAGTACAGTGAGAAGTGCTTGGTACCCACAGTGATGTTCAGTGGTAGTAAAGCTTTTATATAGGGATGAATGAGTGCTGAAGGTAGGAGTTGTATATCAATGCTGTCATGAATTCACACACTACTGTGTGATGTAATACAAAAACTTGAAACAGAAGATGCTACCCTCCCATCATTCCCTGCATTATTGGGCATTTTTTCAGCATGACAATGAAGATATTCATTCTCCCAAGGTGAAAATCCTTCAGTGGACATGTATTTCACTCAGTCTTAACGCTCTTGAGCAGCTGTGGGGGATTCTGTAGAGACGAGCTGAGCAACACTCCCCATTAAAGACCAGGGCATTCAAGGAGGTCGTCCTCCAGGAGTTAAACAGCACAGATGTGAAAATTTGTCATGAACTTGTACACTCAGTGCCAAGAAGGGTCAGAGTAGTATACTTTAAGTTCTGGAGGACATACTAAGTACTAGAATATTATAATTTTTTTTCTGAAATAAATCTAGGGTGTACTCATTTCTGCAATTCTTCATTTAAACAAAATTAGCTAATTTACTTATCTTACAGAAAATATTGGCATATATTTTGTTTTGTTTTTTAAGTATATGTCTACTATGTTTCAATTTTGCCATCTTTCCATGAATTATATTAATTATATTAGTGATCATTAAGAAAATACATATTTTATATTTATTCAGAGGGGGTGTACTTTTATGCTGTGCACTGTATGTGTGTATATATATATATATAAAATGTGTGTGTGTGTGACCCTGGACAACAAAACCAGTCATAGGGGGGGTTTTTTTATATACAT
Organism: Sinocyclocheilus grahami; assembly: GCF_001515645.1. NCBI lineage: Eukaryota > Metazoa > Chordata > Actinopteri > Cypriniformes > Cyprinidae > Sinocyclocheilus > Sinocyclocheilus grahami. Next base: position 23,739 of record NW_015505648.1, read on the forward strand.
GAATTATCTATCATCCATTGATGTATGGTTTGTTAGGATATGATTACAATATTTGGCCAAGATACAACTATTTGAAAATCTGGAATCTGAGGGTGTAAAAAAAAAATCTAAATACTGAGAAAATCGCCTTTAAATTTGTCCAAATGAAGTTCTTAGCAATGCATTTAGGAAATTTACAAAATATCTTCATGGAACATGATCTTTACTTAAAAGAAAATCAACAATTTTGCCCCATACAATGTATTTTTGGCTATTGCTACAAAAATACCCCAGCGACTTGAGACTGCTTTTGTGCATGCTTACATTTTGAGTCATTTTGTGAGATTCATCGGTTATATTTGTGCTAGGGCTGTAGTACCCGAGTCCGGTCCAGACTCAAGACATTTTTCTATCGTCTCGGACTTGTCTCGGACTCGTTGGTCTTTGCTCTCGGACTTGGTCATTGGACTCGCCAAATGTTCTCGTTGGTCTCGACCGAGTCCAGCAATATGCTTTTTTTTCTCCTTCAAAACAAAACCACACTTGCATGTCGCGCCTAAGCAACTATGACCTGCGCTCTCCATGAAGACGCGGAAGTTTCAGCAAAGGAGAAATGGATTTGCAGCACTAAAAATCTCTTGCAGTAGCTCTGCTACTAAATTTATTTTAAAAAATGGCAATCCTTGTACACCTATGATCAGCTGTTTCTCCGTTTTGGCTTAGCTTTCAATTTTGTTACGGGAAAGGATGAAGCTGATTGGTTGATACTTGTCACATGACCCGCGGTGCACTTGCTGTGTTTTGAAAAGTTTAGATGTTTCTAATTTAATTTTCTACCTGTTAGATTGTGTTTTATTAACGTCTACACCTACTTCCTTCTACAGCATTTATTAATATTCGTTAACTTTAATTTCAGCATTCACTAATGCATTATTCAAATGACAAGTTGTGTTTGTTAACATCAATGCACTGTGAACTAACATGAACAATGAATGAACTGTATTTTTATTAAATAATGTTAACAAAGACAAAAATAAGTAGTGTAATAAATATATTGTTAATTATTCAGAATTCAGCACTCAACAAAACTCTGGCGTTTCAGCGATGACTC
>NW_015505648.1:26647-28569 GCF_001515645.1 Sinocyclocheilus grahami
TGTGGGACAGGAACAGATCATACCATGAAAACTTGTGGGGATAAAATTAACAGCACGCAGAAGTTAGCAGAGTTCATTCAAGAGAAGGTGGGTGAAACTTTAGAGAGACTGTTATGTGTTTGAATGTCTGAATAACAGTGGAAATATTTTTTTTCTCTTTCATATCATCCCTAGTTATCTCTAGAAGCATATTATTTTACAGTCCTGTTCCGCAAGTACATTAATTACAATAACTGGATAATAACTAAGTTCTAACCCTGAACCTAACTCTAACCATGTAGTTATCGTATATTACCCAGTACTTTCCTAGTTAAGTACACTGTAAGTACACGTAAGTGCACGTACTGTAAAATAAAGTGCAACCAAACAGATAGTCTATAAATTCATGTTTGAAGCCATTGACAATAAATACACACCTGTGACCCCACATTCTATATCAGGGGTGTTCAAACCTGTTCTTGGATGGCCACTGCCCTGGTGAATGTCCTAGAGCCTTAAAACACCCCTGAATCTGCTACTCAAGGTCTTCAGGATTACTACAGTAGAAACTTGCACACAACTGTGTTGGAGCTGTTTGGAGGTAAAATCTGCAGGACATTGGTCCTCCAGGAGCAGGAATAGACACCCTATTCTATATGAATGCACATGGTTACAGTGTTACTTGGCAACTGTAAGCATCCTAATGAACTATATTATGTTATTTAATGTAATAACTATAAAAAAATTGTCATTATTAATAATTCATGTGATAATTAGAAATTAACTTTATTATTAGAAATTACTATTATTTCGAAATTAATTTATTAATTTAATCTTTTTTTATTTTGTGTATTCCAGAATATATCCATATAATAATAAATATAATTCTTTATCAGTCTTTTATCATGCTGTTGGTTAAATTAATAAATAAGTAAAAAAGGTTAAAAAAAATTACAGTGATTCTACAAAAGGTAAGGGAGGTTCTAGGCAATCCACATGGTAAAGTACAGTATGAGTGGTAGATTAGGGTTGTACATTAAAGTACATTTGCCTTCAAATCTTGTGTAAAGTAAATAGTTTGTAGCATCACCTAACCGACATTGCAGAATATTTTGTATTAACATGATAGGTCAGCTTACATTTAAAGCATCAAATTTCCCATTCAGTGAGATTATTTTTTTTATCTGTATGTGTAGATTGATCGATTGATCGTAGCTTTAATAATGTTTAGCAAACTGTGTATTAATCTTGAGCCATATTTATATGCAAATTCTCTAGTTTGGTAAAGTACAGTATGAGTGGTAGATTAGGGTTGTACATTAAAGTACATTTGCCTTCAAATCTTGTGTAAAGTAAATAGTTTGTTGCATCACCTAACCGACATTGCAGAATATTTTGTATTAACATGACAGGTCAGCTTACATTTAAAGCATCAAATTTCCCATTCAGTGAGATTATTTTTTTTATCTGTATGTGTAGATTGATCGATTGATCGTAGCTTTAATAATGTTTAGCAAACTGTGTATTAATCTTGAGCCATATTTATATGCAAATTCTCTAGTTTAGAAGAGGTGTGTGTGTGTGTGTGTGTGTGTGTGTGTGTGTGTGTGTGTGTGTGTGTGTGTGTGTGTGTGTGTGCCTTATGACCTTAGCTGCCCAAGCAAACAGTGAATGAATGTTTGAAAGCCTGAAGGGCTGACGCATTGACACCAATTACTAAAACAGGATGAGCTCTTTGAACTTTGACTCAATGACACTAAACACAATGTCAGACACAGATCATGTTATTGGCATTATGCCATTAAACCATCCTTATCTTTCTGATTACCTAAACACAATTTTTTATGTTTGTAAGCCCCGATGGTCAGACTTTAGTTTGGGGGACCAAATGTCACTATTAACCAGTGTTCGAATTGTGTCAAAGCTCTTGGGGGGTCCCCCTA
>NW_015505648.1:28922-29500 GCF_001515645.1 Sinocyclocheilus grahami
TTTAATCCTATAACGTTGAATACTGATATTTGAATTTATAAAAAAAAAAAGAAAATATACTTTAAATGTGAAATTAAAACCGCCAGTAGGTGGCAGCAAGTCACTATTAATAAGTGAGTCATTGCTCATTTAAACAGTTGATTCAGTCAGGAACGAAACACCTCATGTTGCTCAGAGACGCAAAACAGCGCTGTGGCTTTGTTTGGAACCATTTGTTGGCAAAATAGAGCAAAAATAGGCAATATGGTGTCTAAAACAAAGTCTCTTAAATATTGACTACTTGAATTTATTGAATTGTTGTATAAAATCAATATCAAATTTGTGATTTTTGCGGGGAAAAAACGGCACGTTTCGTGTGATATTTATTAACTAGGCTATATGAAATTATATAAATATATAAATGTTCTGCCCCCATATGTTGAATATGGAGCATTCTAAATGCATTTTATTAGACTGAATCATGCAGTTAAAGAATGCACTCTTAATTGAGCAGTCAGTCTAGCAGTTAGTATTTAAGCATAACTCCTCTTATAATCAATGAAGCTGTCCATACACAGTATGATAAATTAATCTTTATA
>NW_015505648.1:30860-31684 GCF_001515645.1 Sinocyclocheilus grahami
ATCATTATGTTATGAGTTCAAAGATGGCAGACAAAATTTGTTTTGAATTATTTTAACTGTACTTATAATGTTCACCAGTGAGTGTTGTGGAAATGTTTTAGAATCAAAATGTGAAAATGATTTCTTATTTCCTGTTTCTCCTGTGGTATATGTTCAGTATGACCCAGAGAATTCAGGCTTCATCAGTACTGAGCGTTTCCGAGACCTGCTTGCGGCTCATGGATCAGAACTGGACCCCCAGAAGCTGGAGGTTCTTCTTGCCCTGGCTGACGGAAATGCTGATGGAAAGATCTGCTACCAGGATTTTGTTAACCTGGTGAGTTCTGCAGATGAACTTGAGGTGAGGTTTGTAGAGCTTCTGACCCTGAGCTAAAAGCCAAAACATGGAATGTTCCATTCCACTTGCATGGGAATACCATCAAATCTGTGGGAAAATCTGAATGCCACCCACCCTCAGTCTCACACCCTCTTCTGCCCTTTTCCCTGTCTCTTTCTCATTCTCTCTCAGTCTTTCTTTCACAGATGCAGCAACTCTTCAAAGAGTCTCATTGTTCACCACAGTGGCTGGAGAATAGAGCTATAGTGCTATAAAGCAATGCAGTGAAACTTTGAATCAGATTCTGTGTTTTGATTGGCTGCAGCAGTTCATGTGAAAGTGGGACAGAGAGGAATGAGGAGCATGCATTTGGGGTCTCTACACTCCTTTTGTTCCTGTACAGCTCTCATTCATTGTCCACTATAACAATGTGAGAACAGAGATACAGGGGATAGACAGATTGTAATAACTAATGGTGGATGAAATGTTTATTTTAAGGGATGAGAAA
>NW_015505648.1:31784-35097 GCF_001515645.1 Sinocyclocheilus grahami
GAATTCTTTCTTTTCTTCAGCCTTACAGTCTTTTAGCTGGCTGTACCATGGTGCCCCAACAGTAGAGAATATGATTTGTGTGTGTACTCTCTAAATACCATATAGTTTGACTTTTCTTTGTGTGGTTTCCATGAAAACAGCCAAGACAAAAAGCGTTATGGCACACAGACTGTAACTGTTAATGTGAGATCTTTTAATAAAGCTGATGTGTAACAGTAGGAGGAAATTATAAAGTTTGTTGTTTGTGAGGTTGAAGTAAGCAGCACAAGTCAAAAACATTTTCTTTCATATCATGATAAATATACGGTTATGTTTCCATATTCAGTGAGTTAATCAAGTATTCACTAACAAAAAAGTCTGGTAACACTTTTCATTTGGTTATTGTTAAGAATATAGATTAGGCATCATGAATAAAAAAATAACAAACAAAAATTTGACAGCATTCAGTGTTTATTAATGTTATTAGTTAATGTTTGCACTATGCATTTTTAACATTTCCAAATGTATACATTAACAATAGTTAATGTATTACAACATTAATTATTAATGAACAACAGCATATGGATAAATTAATATTAACTTAAATCGATAAATGTTTATTAATGTTCATTATTGTAAAGCATTACCAAATGTACCTTTGTGCTTTTTTAGACAAACCATGGTATTCTTTTAAAGTATATTGGAGTATCATGTATATACCTGCTAATTATTCATTAATATATAGTATATATGAAACTGAACTGAACTAGATGACGACATCAATGAATCAACGATGAACTGACTTTAACTGAGAAAAATGACTGTTTACTATTGTCCTTTTGCATTATCAACACACCCTTTTTCGTTCTAATATGTGACCCTGGACCACAAAGCCAGTCATAAGTCGCACAGACGGGTATATTTGTAGCAATAGCCAACAAAATTCGTTAAATTATAGATTTTTCTTTTATGCCAAAAATCATTAGGATATTAAGTAAATATCATGTTCCATGAAGATATTTTTTACATTTCCTACCATAAATATATTAAAACTTAATTTTTGATTAGTAATATGCATTGCTAAGAACGTCATTTGGACAACTTTATAGGCGATTTTCTCAATATTTAGATTGTATGCACTCTCAGATTCCAGATTTTCAAATAGTTGTATCTCGACCAAATGTTGTCCTATCCTAACAAACCATACATCAACAGAAAGCTTTTTTATTCAGCTTTCAGGTGATACATAAATCTAAATTTAAAAAAATTCACACTTATGGCTGGTTTTGTGGTCCATGGTCACATATGCTGATTTGTGTAACATTTAACATTATTACAAGTAACATTTCTTATTATCACACCTGAAAACGATAGTGCTGCTTTTTCCGATGATTCTTTGATGAACTGAAAATTTCAAAAGAACAGAATTTAAGCTGAAAGATTTGACTGTCACCTTTGATGAGTTTAATGAATCCTATCTGAATTAAAAAAACTCTGATCCTTAATTTTTCAATTATAATCTATATCAAATCTGATCAGTGTGTGTACTTATTTTGTTTTGTGTGTCCATGTGTATATCTATATCAAACAAATGTAACATAAGTTGAAACAGCTTGCAGATGGCTGTGTGTACATATTCCTCTACAGAATATAATTTGAGGTGAGCTGTTATCCAGACGGGGGGCTGCGTTCATTATTTTCTGGCTTTAGTTTTTCACAAAGTTGACTTCTTTACTGTATTTAACAGAGTAAATAGTCTTTATAGCTTTACCGTGTGAATCGTGAAAATATAAGCTTTGTAGGTCAGCTTAGTCATGTTTTAAACTATTTAATTTGGTCCCAATATGATGGCAAAGGCAACGTCTTTAGGGGCTTTCCAACTAAATTTCTTCATCCTTCTCAGGGCCTCTTCCACAACTTACATAATGCATGACCTGTATTCCTGGCATGGGATAAAAGAACATTCCAGGTTTTTGAGGAGGGCTTTTTGCCTCAGTAGTGAAAAGCTTGTTTGAACAGCATTGTGTCATACGCACAAACACACACACACACACACACACACGCAATAACTTACACACTGTTTGTTACACAGCTGCTCTGAGACTTGGAGATGAGTGTGGAATCTTTAATCGGTTGCTAAGTGACAACAGTGGCATTCTGTCTGTGGTAGAGAAGGGGCGGGCATGGGATGTGTGATAGGGTGCACTGTCAAAGACAGAAAGACATAAACTCATAAACCAATAACATCAGGGATATTTCCCCCAAAAAAACCCAGGTGGTGAATTAGTCTGGTCACAGATTCTGAATGAGAAAAAACATACATAAATATTATTAAGGATTACAGTAAATGCTCTCACAGATACATATACAAGTTTGTGCCAGCCTGTATATAAAAACTTGATTGACTTTGTTACTGTTACATGATCATTTGCATATTTACAAGAAAAGTGCTGATAAACATGACTGGTCAGTTTGTGTCATGGTTTCTTTTCTTTTTTTCAGATGAGCAATAAGCGCTCAAACAGTTTCCGTCGAGCGATCCTGCAGGGAAGTCGGCAGCTCAGGAATTCCGCGCTAAGAGAGGAAGTGGGCTTGGGTCTGTCTCGAAGACTTGTGCGTCATGTTGCCTATGAGACTTTGCCAAGAGAGGTGGACCGCAAGTGGTACTTTGACAGTTACACCTACTGTCCACCACCATGGCTTATGCTGGCCATCACTATAGCAGAGGTAAGAATAAACTTTACTATTGAAGATTATTAAAAGAAAAAAAACATTTTCTACTGATTCTATAAAACTAGAAATGAGTTGGGGGGTTTTTTACCTCCAAACAGAACAGCAGATATGCTTCCACTTTATAGTAGGTGACTTTAACTACTATGTAGGCTACTTATGTTAAAAAATCGTGTAGTGTACTTATTGTGTCCATGTTGGATTGTAAAGCACTTTCGCTGTTGAGGTGGGATAAGGGTAAAGTCAGAGACAGGTTTGGTTTAAAGGTGGTTTAAGGGGTATGGGTTGTTACTGTAATTATACATGTAAACACAGAAATTAAGTACATATGTAAAACAATGTAAAAACACAACCGAGAGACTGTATCAAATGGTTTACTTTATTTACATGTTAGTACATGTAGTTTAAAACATGTAATACTGTATAAAGTGGGTTCATTACTACTGTTATAAATAGATTAGTCACTAGAGATGCACGTGCTTGAACTCTCCTTTAAAATGAATGAACAAATAATGCATTTGAGAGTCATTAAATTGAAAATCTTCCTCCAGTTCTAGCAGAAATGCAAGTGATATGTAAATATTTATACGAGGCCCCACTTTTC
>NW_015505648.1:35607-36399 GCF_001515645.1 Sinocyclocheilus grahami
ACATGTAGCCTTGGTGAGCATAAGGGACTATTTTCAACAATATTGAAAATGCTTACCATTTAGAACAGCCATTGTGTTAAGAGTGCCCTAAAAATGCTTCCTCTGTAGGCGGCCCACTATGTTTTGAAGGACAGCACAAGTGTCAGATTAGTAACAGGCTCTTGCTTTCCACATTGTCCTCAGGTTGTTGTCTTTATGTATTACGGATTCCAACTTAACCGCTGGGTTCTGCAAGTCTCATCACCATACTTCCTGAAGGGCCCATTGCCATACCACCCGCAGCTCAGAGCTCAGGCCTGGCGCTACCTTAGCTACATCTTCATGCACGCAGGGTGAGTTACACACTAGTTATATTATTACGAAATAACTCATATGTGAATATAATTATATTAATGCATGAACATAAAATATTTATTTGATTTCAAATTATTTTAATGTTAAATGAAGATTAGCTTAAACTTCCTTTGAAGAAAAATAGTCCATTACAATCATCCTGGCAGCAATATTAAAATATTAATTTCTATACAAGACTTGAATTGAAATCCAATTTACTTTTGTGCAAGCTAGCTAACATACAGTAATCATGAGATCTCAAAGTTAAACCTGTCCAGAGCATGGTAGTTGTTGCATGTAGTGTACTGTAAGTCACCATAAACACCAGCTAAAACCATTCACCTTCTTGAAACTGAAAAAAAGCAAAATTTGCTCATACTAAACTCAAACTACTAACTACATTTTCTAGTTAATGCTTTTGAGATACTGTAATAATTGGTATGAAAAGAGACAGAGATC
>NW_015505648.1:36545-65907 GCF_001515645.1 Sinocyclocheilus grahami
AAGATGTATTTGTATCTCAAATCATCCAAGAGTATTGCAGCCTCAAAAATGTGGCTCACTGCTGCTAATTCATGCCATTTTTAGATACAGTTTTGATTAGCTGTTTCTTTTCTGGCATTTTAAAATGCTTACTCCCTCAATGCACCATTTTCAGGCACAAAAAAATGCTATTAAACCACATTTCAAAAAGCTTTTTTGAAGGCCTGTGTCCCAGGTTGATAGAGGGCTTGAACCCCTGTGATGTGCCTGATGTGCTGTGATCTGTGGAGTTTAATGTTTTATATTACACTCATCTACAGAGTAATCTCCCCATTAACCCAAGCTAGTGATCCGCTCTGTCTGCTGCACCAACAGAATCCCAATAGGAGAACACACAGACACAGGCTTTTCAAAAGTCACTCTATAACTTGGTTTCATCAGCAGCAGTGGGTAGGACATGACTCATTCTGAGATGGTGTCACAGAATTGCAGCATTAAACACCACATGATATCATCCACATGATCTCAGATGATCAGCAGTTGTATCAAACATCATTTTGTTTGGAACAGAAACAGAAATGTTCTATTTGCATTGTCCACTAACCTTTTTATTTTGCCTTTCTATGGCCCTTCACATGATTCTGCTTGTAATCTGATGGGTAAAGGCCATTTTAAAGGTCAATGCCAGAAGAAAACTGGTACTTACTGTACGTGCGTTGTTTTTGGTATTATCCTGTCCTTGAAAGTTTTGAGATTCTTTTAATATATCTCACCACACAAAAGAATGCTGGGACAATTTTTATTCGACAACATGCTAATGCTATTCCTTATAAAACATTTATTTTAATATTTAAACTATACAATGGATCACATCTTTAAACTTTTTAAATGTTCTTTCCTTCACAAATCTATATTTATATCTTTTTTATGAGAGGCGAATTTGTGTTTACTGGAGGAGCAAAGCAAAAGTGTTGTTGCTCTGATCTCATGTGGTAATATGATCAGTTCAATAAACAAGAAGTTAATACCAAGACACAGTGTTGCCACTTACTTTCTCAGCTAACAATAGTTCTAATAGTTCTAAACAAAGCCACAGCAGAATTATTTGTCACACGTCTTTATTAAAGTACAGTACAGTATGTACATGCAGTATCATTTGTATGTGATTGTATGTATGCATACTATTTTCATGAAAAATGTGTGAAAAATTTCCCTCATATTTCAATCGTTTCATGGCAGTGATTTAATTATCTTTTATTCTGGAAACTGTGGGTTTTGTTGAAGCAGAGATCAGTTTCAGATCAGACCCCTAGCCATTCATAATTCAAGATCATTCATGCAGATTGTCCTGATAAGTAATTGAGTTACTTTTATATGCTGTTTCTGGGGACATGAACTGTCTTTTGTTGTGAAAGATGGACAGTGCTTGTACTGAATATTGGGTAACATATTCAGAGATGTTCACATTCAGTTAAGATATTGTATTAAAGGCTCTTTATCTTCAGTTTCATTTCTTTGTTTCTTTTGTCTGTCAGGCTGATGTCTTCATCATCATCCTGATTCTGATTGAATAAGCTGTGTGTCAGTGATTCTTTCTTTTAGCTCTGTAGGATCATCCTACACCGTGACTTAAGTAATATGCCCCAGTTATCTGAAGCTTAGTGAATTTCAGGTCCTTGTTCTATGAGGATAATTATTCTGACCTTGTCCTGCTTCTTATTATTTTAGATCTGGGTCCAGATTTTGCCCCACTGGGCTTCTATCGGATCTGTTTGGCAATGTTGAGGAGAGCCAAGTATGTGACATGAGGAACATTACCTGTAGTGTTTTCTGTCACCCAGATATGTCACTATGCTGTTGTAGATGTGAAGGAGTGTAACTGTTTTCCATGTGCAGTACTGAAAGTCAAAGAATTAGAGCAGTTGGTGAAGTGAACAGGGCTTTAGAAAAAAAGCTGGACTAAACAAAGTTGGAACAGGGGTAGAATTGGGAAATGACTCATGCCAGAATCAGGCCACTTGTGTGTCAGAGCACACCCACTACAGACCTCATCTCTGACACATTACTCTTTTCTGACATGTATTTGAAAATTTTATGTAAGATCACAGCAAAAGCATTTTCAGTTCTTCCATAAATTAAGGTTTATTGAAAGAGGAGCTTGTAAGGAAACAAAAATTTATTTCTGCTAATTAAACCTAGTAGTGTCAGTTAAAGTTACCTATTGACTGTTTAATAACCAGATATTCTTGAGTTCACCACTGGCATCTGGAGGTTGATAAGGGCAGATGGTGGTACAGTAATCATATTAATTTTTGCTCTTATGATCTGTGATCAATTAGAGAATAATCAAGGAAAAAGTCCACGCAACCTTCAAAAAGATATTGTGAAAGTAATCCAAATAGAGCGATTTAATCCAAGTCTTCTGAAAAGATATGATTACGTTATATGATAAACCGATTTAATTGAGGCTTTTATTCACGTATAAACAATAATGAGTGCAAATACATAGATACATACAGCACATAAAATATGGTAAATAGAAGGAGGTTTTTATGGGAGTGCACCAAATTGTAAAATCTAGCAACTTCTGAAAATAACTAAATATACAGACACTCTAATCTAATCTAATCTGGGGAAAAAATATTAATCCCTTTCTCAGGGACATCTGTAATTGTGCTAATGCTGATTTATATGTTTCAGAATTGAACACCTGGGTCTAAATATGGCCATGCAACTTTTGGTGGGTGTGCCATTAGAGATGGTCCACGGAGCTTTGAGAATCGGCCTGGTTTATGTGTGTGGTGTACTGGCAGGTGAGTCAAACTCCGCATATATTTTAGGTTTTCTGTTTGTGATGAGAAAGTGTGTTTTCTTAGTGCAATCTCCTTGAAGTGCCCCTGTTATGCTCTTTTGGATATTACCTTTCATGTAGTGTGCAATATAGCTGTTTGTGAATGTAAAAGGTCTGCAAAATTTCAAAGAGCAAAGTGCACAACAATTGGAGTTATTGTCTCCCAGAAGAAATCACCAATACTGAACTGTCTGAAACATGTCATCAGTAATTCCAAACCTTAATTCCTGCATAAACAGGAAAGGTTACATAGGTTACAAATTTGCATAATTCCTACCTATAGTCTTCTTTGGCTGCCTGTGAACAATGTGTACTTTGACCCGCCCTCAAAAACTGTAGCTGTAGCCTGGAAGAGTTTGGTTTGTGTTGTCGTCATATCTAGAAGATGCTGTTCTCTGCACTGCGAAAGTAAAAATCACTTTGCATGTACTCCCAAAGGATGAGGATGTGAATAGTCAGTGGTTACAATTCATTTTTACAGTGACACCACAGCATTATAACTCCAACCTTTTGTGGTGTCCCTGTCATTTTACTGACGACTGCTTCTCAAATCTTGCTGAGTTCAACATGGGATTTGCAAAATGCTTATTCACAAGCAGTACCCACTTTATTTGTCTTGCGCCGCTGGGTCACAACCTGTATATATGATTACTCATTTATGTGCATATTTTCTACCGAGTATTCAAAACATGTAGTTTGTTTTATATGTGTACACCCAGTGCACAGCTGTCACCTTCTGCCAACTCAAATTATTGTCTTGAAATACTGTGGGCCCACTATTACCTAAAATTGTGTTGATTAATGCAGACTGTCTTATTCTTACTACTTTGAGTAGTGATACATTATGGAGCAAGATTTTGATACTGTTTATATCAGTGTTTCTCAACCCTGGTCCTGGGCGCCCCCCAACACTGCACATTTTGTGTGTCTCCCTAATCAAACACACCTGATTCAACTCATGAGCTCATTAGAAGAAACTCCAGGACCTGAAATGGGTGTGTCAGATAAGGGAGACATACAAAATGTGCAGTGTTGGGGGGCGCCCAGGGTTGAGAAACACTGGTTTATATCAATGTGTATACAACAGCTGAGAAAGCCTGCTGAGCTGGCATTCAGATATAGTAAAGGGAGTTTAGTTTCCGACATGCACTGTTAGCAGTAGACCAATCACAACAGACTGGGCCATCTGACTAGTCAGAGCAGAATAGGTGCTTGGAAAGGACTGGTTTAGAGACATTTCAGAGAAAGATCTAATGCTGCACTGTATATTATGATAAAATTGAAGTGTTCTTGGACCTTGAATGCATTTAAACCTCCAAAACAAAATTAGGAACTTTAAAAAGGCATGTAAAAAGGACATTCTTTAGTCATGGGAACATGGGAAAATTTCTTGCTCTTTTAACTTTTTTGCTAAACATTACTTTTGCAGCTGTGGCCAAACCACTCCATCTCTGACTTGTCTGTCCAGATCACATTTTTCCAGAACTCCTGTTCTACTTGTGTTGGATTGCAAACATCCATTTTGTCTTGCTGTTCTTTTTTGAAAGCAGAGGCTTCTTCCTTGCTGACCTCACATGCAGATTTGTGCACCCTTTTTTAAATGGTCATATGAATGTTCTGGAGCAACTTCACAAAATCAACAGTTATTTGGATGTAGGACTTGTTCAGCCAACACAGATTTGTCACTTCTACTTGTAAGACTGACTGAGCACAAATTAAAGGGGTCATGAACTGTGTTTTTTATTTTGTACTGTTCTCTGAGATCCACTTATAATGTTATCAAGAATTTTACATCAAAAAACATCAATTTAGAAGTAATAGGATATTTCGGACCCCCCTCATCAGATTGCTCTGTTTGAATAGGTGTGGCGGATTGTAGACTATGATTAGCTAATAGTTGTGTATGTTTGACAGCCTACATCCTTCACAGATGGACACTGTTGTGATTTAGGTTAAAACCGCATAAATACTCATATCAAATGATCTGTTTAACAGACAAATCAATAGTGATCACGTAATAAAAACAGTTACTCGAACTTGTGTGTTGCGACATAACTGTCGGATCTAATATAGTTAGCACATCATCATCTTTTCGTTTCAATCTTTCTGAAAATCCCCCATCTGAATTGTACCTTGTTTGTAAACTAATCCTTGGTAAAATGAAGTGAACAAAGGACCAAGTTCTTATTGACGCAGTCTGGAACTTCATTAAAAATAAAGTTCATACACTCTTTCCTAATATTTGGATCAGAAGGAAGGCAATGCAAAGATTCCACATGATCCACAACTTGGCACTGCACAGTGTCTTGTTGTCTTTGGAGCCATCATTATAGTTTGGTTTCTGCACAGACCTGCACATTTGCCTCTCTTGAAAATACTACATGCGCAAATCATTGGGTGAAACTAAATGGGCAGCGATGTAGAGGCAGGTGTTTATCTTCTTCTGCGTTCATTCAGTGCTTATCCACACTATTACATCACAGAGTAGATCCCCTGATATCATCCTAGGGTTCTTCACTCTTAAAAATAAAGGTGCTTCAAAAGGTTCTTCAAGCGATGCCATAGAAGAACCATTTTTGGTTCCACAAAGAACCATTCAGTCAAAGGTTCTTTAAAGAACCATCTCTTTCTTACCTTTTTGTAATCTGAAGAACCTTATTTCGCCACAAAGAACCTTTTATGAAACAGAAAGGTTCTTCAGATGTTAAAGGTTTTTTATGGAACCATTTAGACAAAAAGGTTCTTCTATGGCATCGTGAAGCACCTTTATTTTTAAGAGCGTTTGAGACTTTCTGAAGCATCTTGTGCTCTGCTCTTGAGGTGAGTTTGGTGAAGTGGTCCAGCCTGGACAGATTACCAGTGGTCTGAAACCTTCTCCATTTGTAGGTTATTTCAGATACATTGGAATAGAGGATTTAAAGAAGTTAGAAATGGCTACAAGGGTGCTTCTCAAATGGAAGAGCACATCCATTTTGGGCTGCATATCTAGGCTGCCACGTCATCAAGCTTTGTCAAAAGATGTCTCAATTTGAAGGATCCTTAGAAGACAGTCTGCATTTCATGTCCTTTATTGAGCCTGTTTTGAAGGATGCATCTGGTGCATCCTTCACGTCCTTCAATCGCCGACAATCCTTTGCATAGATTCCATCCAATTCATGAAAAATTTATTTGCTGAAAATAAATCAAGACTGAGCTTGTTCAATTTCATTATATTATGTAAGAAAAATGTTTTTTGAGATGAATGCAATATGTTTTCTTTCATGTTGTAAATGAATCACATAATGCTAAACTGCGTTAATAAAGCACTGGGAGGCCACAGACCGTTGTCATTACCTGTACTGCATTAATACAGTAAGTTAATATAAGTAAAGTGTTCTTCAAATTATCATTTGAATAGTATTTTTGTTCTGTAACCAGGGAGGCAGAAACATATATGGCCATGCACACTTACTAGACCATCTCATTCTAGCGTTTAATGCTTAGAAGGACTCTAGTCATGAAGCATCAGAAGGACTGGTCTAGGAAGGACACATCCTCAGATGCAGCCTTCCCTTTGAGAAATAACCTTCATCCCTTTCCAGACTCCTAATACTCAACAGCCTTCATTCAAGGGTTCAGGCAGGTCTTCTGACCATGACATGACACTTATGACTTAACCAGACTAGTTTATTGAGGTCACATTTATCTTTATTGTTGTTCTATTAATTTACCCTTCTTCCTACAAATTGCTGTTAATTAATCTAATTGTTGGGCATTAGATTAAGTGTGCAAACTTTTTCTACACATATTTAACCGTACAAATCATTACAAAATGTATATTCCAATAGTCATCAATTATATAGATTTTATACATTGTCATTGGTAATATGTCAATTTTGATTTGATGTGGTACTCCAACCACTATAATTTTGTGTAATTTACTTACAAATGAAGTTGAAATTCTAAAAACTCATAAAATCAAGTCAAAATCCTGGAAATTATTCAAATGAGTCAACGGATGGAAGCAAACATGTTGGTATAGCATTATGATTATATAATTATTTCCATGTCTAGCCATGTGCTTTCAGACTTGTGAAGATTAACAAATGGAAAGCTGATTAAATGCGACAAACACTCTGAGCTTTTCCAACATTAGAAAACCTCACACAACAGTCTGCAACCCCTGCTGAGAGGAACAAAAACAACAAAAAACAAACAAACTGGAGAATGCAAGAAAAACAGAGATGAAGAGGCATGAGGAGTGAAAGTGAGAATGATGCAGAGCAAAGGAGAGAAGAAAGGAGGGGGGAAGTTCACCTGCATTTTCCATCAGCTGTGGGGTTTGATTTGAAGTGGAAATGTCATTTCATTCTCCCTGATGACATTAGCAGCTAATATCGGTCGGTGTGTGTGTGTGTGTGTGTGTGTGTGTGTGTGTGTGTGTGTGTGCTCCTGGAGAATCAGCAGCAGATGTCATGAGGGGGCAGTTTAACCGCAGCCCTCACTTTACTGCAGCCCATACCCAGAACTGGAAAATTAGTCATACATTTTTGGAATATCTTGGAAAAGGCGCAAGTTAGAATGTGAAATGCTAAAGACTGTTTGTAGAGCTTACAGCATATATAAACCGGTTTGGTTATGCAAGTTTAAAAACGTTTGACCTCTGTCATTGCCAACAAAGGGTATATAACAAAGTATTGAGATGAAATTTTGTTATTGACCAAATACTTATTTTCCACCATAATTTGCAAATAAATTCTTTAAAAATCCTACAATGTGATTTTCTGGATTTTTTTTCCTAATTTTGTCTCTCATAGTTGAGGTATACCTATGATGAAAATTACAGGCCTCTCTCATCTTTTTAAGTGGGAGAACTTGCACAATTGGTGGCTGACTAAATACTTTTTTCCCCCCTGTATATACTGCAATACTTTGTCAAAAACCTTTGTGAATTACATCGCCAGAGGACTTTCCTGGTCTGATCTTTTGCCCTAAACTGAGTGGAATTTGAGAGAAAAAGCTTGATAAATGAAAAGACGTATTGTATTTAAACCTCCCGCTTTTACAAAGAGAAAAGACTGAATCAAGCTAACTGAGTGTAAAGAGCGCAATATCTCATATTGATATCTTTTCTTTATTCTCACATTTCATCCCAAAAAATATATATTATATTAACAGCTTTGAGGCCTAAAATAAAATAATTCCACAACAAAAGTGCTTTTATTAAGCAAAAACCTTCATAAACCATGTGGGGAGCATGTCCCATGAATATTTAGATTTATGGTAATTATATATTTACATTTCTGCATTATTACATTACATTTATTATATTTGCTTCTCCCCAATCATAAATATTTGGTATATTTTATTTTTTTTAGTGAATTATACTTTTAATATCTGATGGTTCTTCTGCACATTTAAATTCCTTCATTAGCGTATGGATATCCTATTAAAACATTAAAATGTTGTAGAGATATATGCATTGCAGCTACAGAAACATGAAAAGGTCAGTTAAAGATGAAATAACCCCATGAGGTGTCACTAAGTCACATCCCTCTACTAGTATTTCACATTCATCAACAATGGTGTGTAAGTCTGATCACAATGTGTGTATGTACTGTGTGAATGTGGATGTACATAATGGCATCTTCACAAGGCACTGCCATTCTCTGCCTAGAGAAACTTGATATAGTAATTAGAGGTTGCTCTGCTTGTTTTCATCTCCACATACAGACATTACACTTTTTACACTTGTTCACTTGATATTGCTGTTTTCTTTAGTAGTATCCAAATAACATGATTAAAATGGGTGCCTAATTTTCACCAGATACAGAACTTTCTTGTTTTTGCATTTGTGTGTGTGTGTGTGTGTGTGTTTACCTTGCATTATCCCACAGAATAAACATATGGTGCATTGTGCAACCTGCATTTTTAAATTAATAATTGTACATAATAAATTAAAAAAATATAATAAATACATATTTTATGTCAATTTTAAGTGAGTTATATTTGAAAATACTGTACATATTTTAAAATGAATTCTTCAACTGGATTTAGATCATCTTGCAGATATGTCATGAGAATCAGCAGGACGCTATCATAAAGCCTCGAGTTACGTGTTATGAATAAAATCTTTACAGGGATGCCTTGATACAGTAAATCAAGTTTCAGTTTGTTCTGATTTCATTAAAACACCCACATTAAGGAATAGTTTTATTACAATTTTGTATTTTCCGTACCCATTCCAACCCCATTATTTTCTTTCTTCTGGGAAACACAAAAGGAGATCTTAGGCAAAATGTCTCATGAACTTACGATAGCTTTTAAGCCATTGATCACTGATACTCTTTCCATTTGCCAACTTTTAAATCTCATTTGCCATCATTAGTTCAAATGTTATTTGGTCAATGCTTAACAGTGGTTTTGTTTCATATGATAATGACTCCAGTTTATAAGAAAGTGAAAATATCGGTGATGCCTGAACATAAGTTTGTGTCATGGTGACTTTTGTCTGCATTGCCTTCCTGCAGGTTCATTGGCAGTGTCAGTGACGGACATGACAGCACCTGTGGTCGGTTCATCAGGTGGAGTCTACGCTCTGGTCTCCGCCCACCTAGCCAACGTTGTCATGGTAATCAAGAAATGTCTATATTTTCTTATTATGGCAGTTTGAGCAGTTGTGAAAATGTATTGCTCTAGAAAATGAATATTGTTCAGCATCAGTTTTTGATAATGCTTAGAGATATCAAATAATCCATTAATCACTGTGGTGACACTAAGTGGGTACTGTATGTGTAGTATATAGACTTCAATCTTAATTCAGCTCCTGTTTTGAAAAATATCAGGATGCCCTTGACTCAGACTGTCAGGATAAATGATGAGTGTGAAGTTCAGCCTGATGTCTCTTGTCACAAAAAATTACTCAACTTCAAGCAATTAGCCCTCTCCCTTTATTTCAGATACAGATGATCAAATAGCTGAAAGATTGTAAGGTTCGCCTTTTAGTCATGCATATGATATTGAGCATGTTTACATGCACACCAGTAAACTGATAACTAACAAATATCCGCTTATCAAAATAACCAGCTTTCCCCGTTTACATGCACATCAGTAACCAGGGGCCTGTTTCAAAAAACAAGTTTACCAAATAAGCCAGGCTTATTTCAGCTAGTCTGACTTATTTTGAACCAAATCAACTGACAAGAAGTCAGACTAACTGAAATAAACCTGTCTTATTTGGTAAACTTGTTTTATGAAATAGCCCCCTGACATTGCAAGCATAAGCTGCGTTTACATGACTTTATGAACAAATCAGGTTATTTCCCTGTAGTGACTTCAAAATACAATCATTTGTGTATGTGACTCAGAGTATTCCATATATTGTCAGTTGTGATGTTAAATAAAGCTTTCAACATGTCTTAGGGAAACTTACAGCTCATATATTATCCTCTCATGGAGTTATAAATGCAGCATTTATAGGCCTATATTTCCTTCTTTACTGCAAAATATTTGCTCTGTCTAGATGCACTTAAATCTGCACTAATGATGCATTCCTGTCACGTATCACACATGCGCACTTTAATAAGCAGACAGAAAGCGTTTTATTGTGTTTACATGCCACGCAAAATCGGGGTAAGAGGCAAAAAAACTACCTGTGTCGACCAGTTTATGCTTACGCCGTTTATGACCTTACTACGATAAAAGAAAACAGGTTACCGCTTTACATGACCATGTGCGTTTTTGGCTTATTAAGCATAATTGGCTTAAGAACATGCATGTAAACGCACAGGTTGTGTTTGTTTTGATCTCTGCATTAAGACTTTATTCTTTTTATAGTTGTTCACTTCTTGTTGCTGTTTTCTTCAGTAGTATCTAAATAACGCGGTCAGAACCGATGCCTATGTTTCCCCAGAAACATATTTTTGTTTTTATGTCTTGCTCTATCTCAGTCAATCAACTTACAGTACATTGTATAACCTACATATACATTTTATATAATAATACAATACAATAATTGTCTATTTTGTAGCTCCTCCTCCTCTGTCATTGACCAATCAAAGACCTATGTGCTATTCACCGAAGCTTTGACCTTCTCTCTAAATGAATGGAGGTGTTTTGTACTGCATGATGACCTGGTCAGAGTCATTAAATATTATCACCGCGACTGTCCACAGTCTCTCAAGTCAAATCATGAACCCTCCTGTACTTGCTCAGCATTTCAGATAGAACTTTTAGTGTCAGCACTGGTACATGATATGGACTCAGATTACACATAGACTGTCTACAACAAAAACTGAACTCTCATTAGGTCAAATCAAATCTGATTTATTATGTATAATGCATGCAGAACTGCAAGACTAACCTTGAATTAGCTGATGAATGACAGGTGCTAATGCTGCTCCCTTTGATAGTCACAGGATCACTGAAAATGCCAGAACAAATATACATCTCAGTCTGAAGCAACCTTGATAAAGTGGGGTACCAAAACCAATTCCCTGGAACAACACCAGAAGAGTATTAGAATGAATACTGAAGTGTTTTCTCTCTTAACTACCAATTTTTTTGTCATTTCTCCTAATTTGATGTTTCTCTCCCTCTGTTTACAGAACTGGTCAGGAATGAAGTGTCAGTTCAAGCTCTTTCGCATGGCAATGGCTCTGGTGTGCAGTATGTAATATGTTTTTATGTTATTCATGCTAAAATAGTCTTTAGTTTGTGAGACTGTAAGTCTGTGATTGAAATATTGAATGATCATGATATTCTAGGGGATTGACAATATATCTATACCATATTGGTTATTAGCTGATTTTAGAGATTTTTTTTTTTTATTGGCTATTTATTTGTGCATTCTCATTTCCTTAATCTTTCAAAAAAATTATATATATATATATTTATTTTATATTGCAATTATAATTATATATAATTCATTATATTTTTTTGAATCTATTTTATTTTGCAGTGCTTAACTTTAAATTCAACAAGAAAAACTGAATTTTAATATAGTTGTCAGGGGTTGTAGTTCACATACACAACACGGAATAAATTATAGACACTTTACTTAGCCAGGAGAATCAACACCATAAACTACACAAAATCACAGACAACACTGATCAATAAACAGAAAGAAATGAGGCCTTAAATACACAGAGGGAATAATCAGTGGAACAGGTGTGAAGTTCAAACAGAAGCTTTTGGGATATGGGAACCACATGAACACTAGAACAAAACCAAAACAGAACATACTCATGATAATAGGCCAGTTCTTCCAGAGCTAGGAGGATATGTACAGAATTGTTCTAATCAATGAAAGTGAATTAAGTAATGTTTTTCCCCACAATTGTATTGCACACAACATAAGTTGGTTCACAAGATAAAATGATGAGCTGAATGCTACTAACTTTATCTTGACCTATAAATAATTATAGTTACCAAATACCTGTGAATCAAAATTTTCTACAATGACGCGGATAACTTTTGCGTCCACTGTCAGTATCCACCTTTTTCTTCAACGCGGAAGTAAGCCTATGGGCAAGACTTCCGGTTCATTAGCCACTATAGGGAAATATCGAGAAGAATAACAACGTGCAGTTAACAGTAAAACTGTTTGCATTATAAACCAGTGTGTTCGTAATTAAGACAACACATTCAAATAATATGGTAAGACATAAATTTTCAATATCAAGCAGCAAAACGAGAGGTTCGGTACAGCTAAAAATAGCTGGATGCGGATGAGACCGGAAGCCAGACCCATAGAATTTACAAATGGCCATGCCCATTTTTACGGGAAGAATAAGGTTGATAAGTCCAAGAAACATAAAAATACACAAAAAAACAAAAGCAAAACATAAAAAATTACTTAGTGCACTTAAGTTTTCTGCATTTAAGATTTGCTGTGTTTTTAAATGAAATGTGTAATATATGTAAACCCTCACATTGCTTTCTGTATCTACAGTGAGTGTGGAGTTTGGTCGTGCCGTCTGGCTTCGGTTCTATCCCCCAGCCTTCCCACCATGCCCTAATCCCAGCTTTGTGGCCCACCTTGGGGGTGTGGTAGTGGGCCTCACCCTTGGCGTTGTAGTTCTTCAGAACTATGAACAGCGTTTGCAGGAACAGTCCTTGTTCTGGATCTTCTTCAGTGTCTACACGCTCTTTATCTTCTGTGGAATCTTCTGGAACATTTTTGCTTACAGTCTCTTGGATGTCAAGTTACCCCCACCTCCATGAGGCCCAGAGTGTGTGTTTGTGTGTGCGAAATGACAGGCAACATCATTTAACAGTTGTAAAGGTCATAAATGAGAAACAAATGCTAAGTACCTTACTGCAGTCCTCCTGCAATTTTGTAGTTTGTGTTAGTGCCTAAACCATGCCAAGTCATCAAAGCAGCTAAAACAGCAGAATCCGGTTTTTAAGCAATGGTGAATGTAAATTTGCAGGAGAAGCTCAAAGGTTGATGCGTTTTACAGCTACATACTTTGTGCGAGCCATCGGGGGCTATCAGCGATAGCACAAGTATTCATTTCAAAATAAACTTGGGTTTAGTAGCAGCTGCTGGCTTGTCAGCTTTTCAAGGTGCCAGGTAAAATGGTTTTCAGTTGTTGAAGGAATGAATATATTCCTTTAAAGCACAGAATCCGAGGTTGCATGAGCAAAGAGAAATATCAGTGTTTTATGAGGACATTTTAGTAAGTGTTCTATATTTTTATAAACATCTAAATATAAGTACATGAGGTAGTATGAGCACTGTTACAGCTCATTGTGTGTGAAGGGCCTTTAAAAATTATTTAAGATTAACCGAAGTAGCAAGTAACAGCTAGATTAATTTACAAACAAAATGTGTTATTTTCTGATAAATGTTTCAATGTTAAAAGGTCAGTTTAAAATAGCTGCAATCCCTTACTATTCTCAGTGGCGGTCTACGACAGAATTTGTCACTTTTTAAAATGTAAATTAATATTAATCTAATTAATCAAGGATTCTATTATATTTTATTACTGATAATCATGTTCCCATACAACAGGAGATTTCTCCCTTATATATAAAAATATTAGTAATTAACTTGATAATTAATGACAAGTTATAATCTTTCTGATTGGTGTTTGGACTTTCATTTTTAGGTTGTGTTTGAAAGTCTGTAACCTGTGGCTTTAAGCACAGCCTTCATGATGTACTAAAATAATACTGAAAGCTAATTAACTAGAAATTGTTACCTCATTTAAGTCAAAGGAAATCAAATTTATTTATTTTTTCTCCCTTTTTCTCGGCTACATTGAATTATCTGAATATTCATTCTGTCAATTTACTAATCAGTAGAGCATTCACACTGAGACACTGGTATTCATTTAGTCATTGAAACTCATTTTTTTGTTGCTATCAAGAAATGTGATTTGCAGTACCCCAAATTGCACACTTGATTAGATTTATTGAATCATATTTGTTTGTATATTTGAATCATGTGTTAGTGGAATGGACAGCATGGCCGGGGAGTCATACCAACTCAATTTCAAATCATTGATCAACTGAGTAATTACAAAAAACAAGTAATTTACTACTATACATGCTACAAATAACTAAATTGATCTGTTCTGCTGTTGAATATATAATATGTAATGCAGTAGTTTTTGAATTAATTGTGATTGTGTGACATCTACTGTACCTCAAATACTGTAAGTGGTCTATGTTATGAAGTTTATTTCTATTGGTGCTGTAGTTTTGGACAGGTTGCTGTCTGTGCCTCTAGTAACTGGTTAGCTCCTCAGTTCTGTGCACAGTCATTCTTTACAGCAAAACTGATCCTGGTACAGCTTTGTGTGTACTCTTGAGTATCTTCTGCCTGTAGAGTGTGTGTGTGTGTGTTTATGTGGTTTATGAGGACACAAATTTGTGTAATAACATGGGTATGACATAGGTATTACAACGAGAAGGGGATTTATGAGGACATTTTCAGTGTCCCCGTAATTCAAAAGGCTTATAAATAATTCAGAATGAGTTTTTTTTTTAATCTAAAAATGCAGAAAGTTTCCTGTGAGGGGTAGGTTTAGGGGTAGGGTTGGTGTAGGGCAATAGAAAATACGGTTTGTACAGTATAAAAACCATTACGCCTATGGAGAGTCCCCATAAACCATAAAAACAAACCTGAGTGTGTGTGTGTGTCTGTGTGTGTGTCTGTGTGTGTGTGTGTGTGTGTGTGTGTGTGTGTGTGTGTTGCCATTGATTTTCAAACTAACAGGAAAAGAGGAAACTCTAAATAAAATCCTCAACTTGACAACTGAAAATTACTGAATCCAGTACTTCAGTCCTAGTCTATACTAGTACTCTGTGAACAACTGGATCTGCTTTAACAGTGTTTAAGCTACTTTTGAAGTGCCAGTATACTTTTTGTTTTGCATTGTGCTGACTTTACTGTAACAAAATGTAATGCTGAGATATAAGTAACCTGAGATTGTGTGTAAAGGGCTATGGCGCTGGAAATAATGAGTTCACCAAGGCATATTTTAACATGCACCTATTTTGTAGATTTGATATGTAAATATAGAGTGCATTAAAAATCTGTGAGTAGAAATGGCATTTTCTGTACTTTCATTGTGAATCAAGATAGCCCAGGTAGCCAGCGCAATCGGGCCAATTGCGGCTGAGTGTTGGCTCACTCGGCTGTGTTCTGGCAGCGGCTTACCAAAAGTGAGCCAGCTCTGGCCCAGTAATAGTTGCCAGATTTGGCTAGGCTTTGAATTTGCAGATCTGGCCCAATTTGCACTGAGACACAGCACATTTAGCCACATTCAGCCCGATTACGGACCATAAGGGCTGGTCTGATTTTGGCTGAGATATGGCCATGCAGCCCCCGACCAGTTTAGGTTGAGTGCTGGGGACCAGTTTAGGTTGAGTGCTGGGGGTGGGTCTCCATTTACAATGTGGTAAATAGTATGTAGCAGTGACACTTAAACTAAAACATAATATCTTTTACCTGCCCATGTTATTTTTTGTGTATTTATTTTAATTCCTATTAATATTTTTTTTTCCTTTTATCCAACATTCTCTTTTTTCTTTAACTACATTTGGAAATTAATGATTTAATTCATATAATGAAACAAGCTTAAAGTGGTTAAGGGAACTTAAAAAAAAATTGCTATATGAGTTTCAAGACATGCGCACTAGCTTTGACATCTAATGACAAAAATTACTTTGATCTAAGATATAAAGCTGGAATGGCTAGCAGTAAATCTCTAGCTGAGGGGGCAAACACCCAGCTCTCACACGAGAGGGGAGCTCGACCTACCGCATGTTCCAATGTTGGAACAGCTAGCAATAATTTAGTTGAGGGAGCAACACACTCAGCTCTAAAACGAGAGGGAGGCTCGGACCTACAGCATGTTCCAATACTGGAACTGCCAGCAGTAAGTTACCTAGCTGAGGGAACACAGACCCAGCTCTCAACGAGAGAGGGGGCTCGCCCAGCATGATCGTTAGAATCAGAGGTAAGTGTACTGCAAGCTAGCCAAAAACTTAGCGCATCAGAGAGTCGGATTTGGAAGGGCCTAGTTCACCTGATGCTACTGGTTCCAGGTGCTCTGGGAAAACAGAGAACTCAACTCTCACGTGAGAGGAGAACTCCGAACTCAGAAAAAATTGCGCACGGAACTCATAAAGAAATAAAATAAATATTTTTCTTTTCTTTTCTCACATATATATATATACATTATTTACCAAAAGAAAAACATAAGGATTTTGAGTGAATTTACAATAAAACAAATTATAATCAACACCTGCTACACGTGCACACTTACCACTATGTGGGTTTCAGAAAGTGCACAGAGCTTAGCGTGTGCACTTACCATTGCATGGATTTAAATTTCCAGGCATCTGATCACAGATAAAACGATGTTAAAGAAATAACATCATCCTCCAGCAGCTT
The DNA here is from genome assembly GCF_001515645.1 of Sinocyclocheilus grahami. Taxonomy (NCBI): domain Eukaryota; kingdom Metazoa; phylum Chordata; class Actinopteri; order Cypriniformes; family Cyprinidae; genus Sinocyclocheilus; species Sinocyclocheilus grahami. Next base: position 53,264 of record NW_015505648.1, read on the forward strand.
ACTCTCGTCCACAACCGATGAGCGCGAGAGGGAAAACCCCTTTTTAAACTCATCAGCCGTATCCACCTGTGATCCCCACGAGCCCATCCTCCTCCGTGCCTCAGCAGCGGTGGGTCCTGAGCCGCGGGAAGCAGATGGCTGCCCCCCTTTCCTCGAAAAGAGAGACAAACGAGAGCGGAGCTTTTCATTAAAATACTGTGACGAGCGTCCCGAAGCTTCATCAGCGTCGCCCTGGAAACAAGCAAGGAGCACCTGGCCATCATAATCACAGGCTGATCGGTCACAGCTGCACCTCATCAGGCGGCGGCTACATAAACCACGCAAGCCCTGCCATCTAGTAGATTCCTCCATGAGTACTAACTCGCCCTCTCATTTTTCCCACAGAAAGCAGCGTGTGACCAACCAGCCCCACAGGAGCACTGCACGGACCCTCTGCACTGGGAAGACAGAAGAGAGCACTCACGGCACCGGAGCACCTACCTGGACCTTTCTCACGAACACCCATCACCCCAATATATCCACCCTCCGGGGTATTGATTGAGATTACTTGTCGTGTGATTTTTCACCCTGTTACAATATGCTCGCAATGAACGCGGCTTGCCCCCTCAAGGACATTGCGTGCGTGCTCTTTGCCCAAACAAACAACGCAGAGATTGTGTGTGTCATCAGGTGTCAAATAACGACGACGCGGATGCACACACCCTCTAAACGCTTTGCTAGTGTTCGCCATAACGATAGGAATATAGATCGCTCTTACCACGGAAATGCACGCTTCAAACAAAATGGTCAGTGAAGACGAAGAAGAGAATGACATGTTCTCCCGGCGCCTATTTATACTATAGTCGCCCCGGTTGTGACGTCATGGGCTGTCGCCGGCCAACGGGTTGTTGGTGTTTTTTCAATGTATGCTTCAGACACGGGTCACGATGAGGCATTCCCCATAGCGACCCCTAGAGGACGCAGTTCGAAGTTCCCTTGAAAGTAGAAATGCAAGTAGGAGGGTGGGGGGGAAGGAGCACATATGGATGCTATGGGGTAATTCATGGGGTTGGTGGGGTTGCCATGAAAAGAAATGAGCCACTGGACAAAGCCGCCGCCCCTCGCGTCGCGGACGGGAGAGGGGAGAGCGTGTGGCCGCTGGACTCCGCCCCTTACCTGGACCCCTCCTTCATGATCACTGCCCTTCCCTGCATGAAGCCCGCAGCACGACGAGGACACCAGATTCCCTGTTTATTTTGGACACTAGATGCCCCTTTTTCCCTGGACACAATATTATTTGATTTTTATTTGTGAATAAAAGCCTCTCCGAGGCCTGACGCCACACCCCCTGTGTCTGTCATGTGCTCTTCCCGTGACAATATATATAAATATAAAATCACACCAACCAAAATGGTACTCTTAGCCAATACTGGCCCGAGTCTGGGTACTGAAACTGAGCCAACACCACCGGCATTGGGCCACAATCATGCCAACCAAAATAGTACACTTAGCCAGTACTGGCCCAAATCTGGGTACTGAAACTGAGCCGACACCACCGGCATTGGGCCACAATCACGCCAACCAAAATGGTACACTTAGCCAGTGCTGGCCCGAGTTTGGGTACTCAAACTGAGCCGGCACTGGGCCACTCGTCGGTGTGATTGTGGCCCAATGCTGTTGGAGTTGGCCCAGTTTCAGTACCCAGACTCAGGCCAGTACTGGCTAAGTGTTTTATTTCTCGTTGGTGTGATTGTGGCCCAATGCCGGTGGTGTTGACTCAGTTTTAGTACCCAGACTCGGGCCAGTACTGGCTAAGTGTTTTATTTCTCGTTGGTGTGATTGTGGCCCAATGCCGGTGGTGTTGACTCAGTTTTAGTACCCAGACTCGGGCCAGTACTGGCTAAGTGTTTTATTTCTCGTTGGTGTGATTGTGGCCCAATGCCGGTGGTGTTGACTCAGTTTTAGTACCCAGACTCGGGCCAGTACTGGCTAAGTGTTTCAATTCTTGTTGGCGTGATTGTGGCAGGCGGACTTGGGCCAATTCTGGGGCATTATTCATCCCGTGTCCATGCCGACTCTGGCAACCGCAGCCGGGCCAAGTTATTTCATCCGGCCTGCCGGATCTGGGCCATTATCGGGCCAAACCGTTTTGGCTACCTTTGGGTTCTGTTATAGTGTGTATGAACGCTGAAGCATGTGATAAACCTGCTTAAATTTCTTTATTATTTTAGCCAAATTTGGGTCAGATAATATTAACACCATTGCTCAAGTTAATAAATGACTCTTGATACAGAACCATTTACATTGATAACACTGAGCACTGAGAACACTAAGTGAGGCCGTATTTTGATATTTAGGAAATGAACCAAGTGGTTTATAAAATTTTTTTTATAAAATCAAACAAATCAATCTCTTTACATACACCAATATAATAATCCAATGACTATGTCAGTCAGAGGTAGAACTTGTTTGCCTGATATTAATAATCTCTGGTTTGAATCCCACGCATCACATGAATCTATGTACACATGAATCTATGCTTTTTTTAATCAATTAAAGTTGTAATTCTAACTAGTGGATGTATAAGAGGATGTGACAGCATCAGGGTAATATTTCAAAATTTTTCTAGTTTTACAAACAAAATGGGACTCCACTTTTTTCCCCTTTTTTTAACAATAAATTGTGGCAATTCATAGTTTTTACCTCCAACGCACATACATTTTACAGTATTTTACAGTAAAATTACATATTACACAATGTTAATCCATTTACAGTTATTCACCATATATGGTAACAATTAATAATTAATTCAATCTCAGGGCCAACACACACATTCATATTCACATGTTAGTAATTTTAGTCTAACATTACTGATTAAATATTGAAATCAAGCCTATCTATATATGCTCAGATTCCTGTGTCAAATTCTGCAGCATTCGTTCTATTTGTTTGAGTCTCTGTCAGTGCTCATTAAGGCCAACACTGTGTCACTTTTGTCATGCTGCTCATTAAAGGTGAAGTTTGTAAGATTTCAAATGCATTCTCTTAACCCAGTTTATTGTTCATTGACTCGTATGCCATTAATTACTTTATCTTTGGGCTACTGTAGCAGGCAGAGCCAGAGGGTGCTTAGCTGGTGTGGGACCATGGTTACTGTGTTAAATGTCAAAAGAAATTCCTATTTGGTTACAGAACAGCAAGGCAAAATATGCCAAACAAACATAGGTAAACATCAGTGGTGCTTTTACACGATGGAGAAGTTTGGTGTTCAAGATTCCGAACTTGCAGAGTCTCAAGTCCCAGATAAAATAGTAAGTTATTGTAAGTATAAGAATAATCATAAGGCTGTGATGAGTGTATAAGGCATTTGCGAAGATTAAAGTTTTAATATACTCTATTTTTTTCTTAATTTTCTAATATATGGTGTAACTATTTGAATATTCACAGTGTCCCTAGGAGGTGTGCAGATGTCATTACCATCTTGCATTGTCAAATTTCCTAGCCAAGTTAGAGGTTGTGTGAGCAAAACTATTTTATTTTCTCCTCACTAGCTTTCACAAGATCACAAGATGTACTTTAAAGCCCATTTCGTAGAAAGGTTAAGAACTGCAGTAAACCATGACACACTGTCACACTGACTATATAATCGAATGATTTCATTGCTCTTGTGACACTTTCATATTACTGCATGTCCAATCCATCTCTGACTATATGAGAAATTGTGGTGCGAGTCTGTTTCATTTAATAAACTATTTTCAAAGAGGCATATTATGAACAACTGGTAGCTTTGTCATCTGGACAAAAGCCAAAGGCATGATTCGTACAGTGCTCAGAGGAATAAAGTACTCAGAAAATTCTATGTACACCACATAAATTCTTGTAACTTTGAGTCCTAGCAGATGGAGGCAAAGTTTGTATTTCCAATACTGAAAGCAATTAAGACACTCTGTAAAAGATGCCATTCTGTGACGCGATAAGAGAGGGAGTCTATAGTATGTTGAAACTTAAATATTCTGTGTGCTATGGGAGCTGAACTGTATATTAAAATTCCTAAGAAAATTTTAACCAAGTAGGAACCTTTGTTCACTTATTCACATGAAGAGGAGTATATTATTATGTATAATCCTTGTAGGGCGATGTCCTTATGCCTGTTTCATAACAGGGAAAAGCTGCTTTTAAACATCTGCTAAAAACCCGTGTGAAGGATCTAAGGATTCTTAAATGCAAACTGTGTATTACATCAAAAGAGCAATCATACATTTTTGTTGTATTTGTGTGTTTTTATTCATACAGTATATTCACATTATACAAACCGATTCCAAAAAAGTTGGGACACTACAAATTGTGAATAAAAACAGAATGCAATGATGTGGAAGTTTCAAATTTCAATATTTTATTCAGAATACAGCATAGATGACATATCAAATGTTTAAACTGAGAAAATGTATCATTTTAAGGGAAAAATAAGTTGATTTTAAATTTCATGGCATCAACACATCTCAAAAAAGTTGGGACAAGGCCATGTTTACCACTGTGTGGCATCCCCTCTTCTTTTTATAACAGTCTGCAAACGTCTGGGGACTGAGGAGACAAGTTGCTCAAGTTTAGGAATAGGAATGTTGTCCCATTCTTGTCTAATACAGGCTTCTAGTTGCTCATCTTTGCAATTTTTCTCTGAGAAACTCCTTTCTGATATTGCTCGAACTATTTTTTTAGCATTGGGGGAATTGTTGATCCTCTGCCCATCTTGACTTCTGAGAGACACTGCCACTCTGAGAGGCTCTTTTTTTACCCAATCATGTTGACAATTGACCTAATAAATTGCAAATTGGTCCTCCAGCTGTTCCTTATATGTACATTTAACTTTTCCGGCCTCTTATTGCTACCTGTCCCAACTTTTTTGGAATGTGTAGCTCTCATGAAATCCAAAATGAGCCAATATTTGGCATGACATTTCAAAATGTCTCACTTTCAACATTTGATATGTTATCTATATTCTATTGTGAATAAAATATAAGTTTATGAGATTTGTAAATTATTCCATTCCTTTTTTACTCACAATTTGTACAGTGTCCCAACTTTTTTGGAATTGGGTTTGTAATTTATAATCATTAGCCATTTATCTAACTTCTCATTTGCTTATTTTTTTCATTTATCATTATCCTTATATTATGTTATTTTTATTATTTGATCATTGATTTAATCATTGATACTTTTTATGTTTTACAATTCTTATTTTCCTTGCTTATGCATTTTCATTGTTGTTTCATGAACAGTTTTGTCTATATGAATTAGAGATAAGAGGAAATGTTTATGGAAAATTCAAGGTTTATAGGATGTTGTTGGGAAGCAGTTTGTATAACACTACTTTTTGGATTTGTGCTGGTCAGACAAAGTCCAAGCATTGAAATATACACAACTAAGATTATTCAATAAACTTTTTTTATCATCATTACTTCATCTCCTGCTTCTGCTCTTCGTCTCCTGCTTCAGCAAATTGATAAGCATTTACATTGTACTTTACACTGCTCATTTACACTCTTCCACTTTATATTTTACAAGCTGCAACAGTTTGGAAAGAGAACTCTTTCCTCTGACATCCTTACTGAACAAAAAAAGCATATGCTGGTTAGGTATGTTTTGAAGCACAATGGCTGGTTTGAGCTGGTTTAAGCTGGTCCTGAGCTCGTCCTAAGCAACTAGCCCCTGCTCAGGACCAGCTCATAACCATCTTATAACAGCTTAGGACCAGCTTAAACCAGCTCATGACCAACTGGGGACCGGCTTAAACCAGCTGACATGCTTCAAAACATATCTAACCAGCATATGCTGTTTTTTTTCAACAAGGATAGCCAGTCCCATCATATGACCTTAGCCTTACACTGTGCCATGAGAGGAGTGCAAAATTAGGTCATCGAAATTTCATCCCAGAGGACTGGTTTTGGCAACCTGGTGCCTGTCTCCAAATTTCCTACAAAACAAAACCTGGTAAATTGACAAAAACACAGAACTCAATGGGCACACTGACTGTGTTGCTTATTTAAACATCATCTGGCAGAGAATTATGAAATGAAACAGATGTGAAGCAGCAGTTTGGGTGGAGATGGAAGACCACCGATTCCATTTTTATCATGTCTGTCTGTCTGGCTTATAGTAGCTTTTGGGTGTAGGATCAGACAAGCAGTTTATCTTGCTGGTTAGCTATTACTACACACACACTTCTAATACTATCTTTTTCCAGTATTTTCAATATTTTCAACGTCAACAAACAGGCTATGGATGTTTGTGAATCTGAGCAAATGCCACCTATGGCAAAGAAGGATGAATCCTCAATGTGTTTTAATGGATAACACTATCCGTCCTGTCCTAACCTCTTGACCTCCCCAATTTTCCACATGGTCTTTCAAGCTAGAGAGGCTGCTGGAATGGAGTCTAAAGAGAACTATGTGGAACCTAAACAGTCATTAAGGATTGTAAGGTCTTCTAGATGGAACCAAGATTACATTGTGATTCAATTAAATCCTTATTACTTATTAATGGACAATCTTTACATGAGCCAAAGGATTCAAACCATCTGGAGGTGTCACAACAAATTTCTCTTACTGCAACCCAAGAGAAAGCTAAGTTTTTGTCTGTGGAGATCAAGCAAATAAGCTTTCCTAGCTCAGAATGTAATTCCAACCAAGCTTCCTCTGGCATCCCCTGTTTCCAATCCAATCCAGTTCACTTGGCAAGAGAATTTGAATAACAGAGCTTCTCTCGTGGATAAGTTGAGTTGATGTCTGCAACAATATCTGGCACAGCAAGACAGTGCAAGGCAAAATACTTTACTTTTTTCACCACTTACAGCTTACTGACTCCATTGGGCCTCTAGCATCTGTTGCAAATAATTCTAGACTCTAACCTTCCTTAAATCCCACTGGTATAAATTAATGCTTGACTCAGTAACTAATTGATCACCCATTGATATTTTCAGTCTGTCATCATAAAATAAACCCAGGTTTTTATCCCAGTAACCAGCAGGGATTGTCTGAGCGCAGCCTTATTAAATGCAGGGAAATGATCACAAAATCCTGGAATATACAAAAGAATAAATAAGATTGTGCCTGTTCTGAAGACATATGAGAGGAGACCAATCCTGATTTCCATTTAACAGGGGAAGGTTTAAATTATTTCCTTTAACTCGTGCAGATAGAAAGGGACCATGGATGTGGAAGGACCACTCATCTTCATTTTTTTCCTAGCTTGTCCGTGAAACATCCTGCAGAGCTGTAGCTAGAACTTTCAATGTCCCATTGGCAATGATACATGGGCATGCAAGTCTATCTGTAAAGTACTAATAAAACATCTTCCATAAAAAGGGAGAAGTTGAGTAGCTGCTGCAATATTGATAAAACATGAATGGCTGCCACATTACAGTAAATGCCGTGATACACCACATCCCCATCAAAACATTAGCAGCAAAGTCAACTACAGCCAACTGTAGTGTTCTGTAGGGTGTTTGATTGCTCAGTTATCACTATGCATGTCTAGAGAGAAGCCTTCGATTAAAAAGGTCTGTCTCTGTTGGAGAAGCTTGCTCTGTTCTGTGATAAGAAAAGTTAGTTAAGTGCTGATTCATGAGCCCAACATCCAACAGGGCAGAAAAAATTTAATCTACCCGAGGGAAGACGTCTTTCACTGTAAGTTAATGCTGTTAAATAGAGAGGGGAAAAAATGCATTACAAAAAAATAAACATAAAATAAAATAAATACTTCTTGCATAGGCTATTCTTAAACTTGGACCTCATTATTGAAGTAAAAATCCAAGCACCAGAAGCGGCCCACACTCTCTTAAGTTTTCTTTAATTGAAAAATATGCAGTTTCATTCATTCAAAGGCTATAGTTACAATAATATTTTAGATCAAAACTTTAAGTGCCATTGTTTAAATGTTCAAATTTCATGCCATTTGTAATTTCACAGTATTTTCACCTCCTCAATTACACGTGTGAAGTCACAATTCTATAATGGTACAATTTACTCAGGCCAATGACATTTTTTGTATGAAATTTAAAATTCTTTTTAGAATAATTGAACATAAATAGGTTAAGCAAAACAATTGCACTGTAAGTTAATGCTGTTAAATAGAGAGGGGAAAAAATGCATTACAAAAAAATAAACATAAAATAAAATAAATACTTCTTGCATAGGCTATTCTTAAACTTGGACCTCATTATTGAAGTAAAAATCCAAGCACCAGAACACTCTCTTAAGTTTTCTTTAATTGAAAAATATGCAGTTTCATTCATTCAAAGGCTATAATTACAATAATATTTTAGATCAAAACTTTCTGTTAAATAGAGAGGGGAAAAAATGCATTACAAAAAAATAAACATAAAATAAAATAAATACTTCTTGCATAGGCTATTCTTAAACTTGGACCTCATTATTGAAGTAAAAATCCAAGCACCAGAAGCGGCCCACACTCTCTTAAGTTTTCTTTAATTGAAAAATATGCAGTTTCATTCATTCAAAGGCTATAATTACAATAATATTTTAGATCAAAACTTTAAGTGCCATTGTTTAAATGTTCAAATTTCATGCCATTTGTAATTTCACAGTATTTTCACCTCCTCAATTACACGTGTGAAGTCACAATTCTATAATGGTACAATTTACTCAGGCCAATGACATTTTTTGTATGAAATTTAAAATTCTTTTTAGAATAATTGAACATAAATAGGTTAAGCAAAACAATTGTGATTATTTCCGAGAACTTTTTAACTACAGGCAGACTTAGGCCTACATTATGGTACAGTACAAATATTTGGAACGTCCCTTATTCTGTCCCTTATTTTCTTAAAGAATAAACACTATTTTCTTAAAGAATAAGAAAGAATCACAATTGTCCCTTATTTTCCATTTCTTATGTTAATTGGCAATGACGACGTAATTATCTTTTGACTCCCCTGACAGCAGAACCTTGCTCAAAAAAAAAAGTCATTGTTGGAGATATGCGAACAAAAAATAATAGATAAAAAATGTATAATAGAAAGCGCAAACACGGCACTGAAAAGGCCAGTAAAAAAATAAAAATAAAAATAAGTGGTCCAGTCTAAGGCATGAAACTCCAAGGCTGAAAATGAGTCCCACTCCGCCCTGGTAGACAGACCATATGTAACCACTTGTCTGGTGATCTTTGAAGATGTCATTTATGACTTCACCAGGAATCTACCCCCATAAAGTTCCGGTTCATTGAAAATGTTTTTTTAAACAGCAACTTGTCAGGCATAAGTCAACTTTAGATACGAGAAAAGATTTTCCAAATGCGACTCGTGTCAATATTCGTATTGTTCGGATACCTGCTGAGTTTTAATGAAACAATACATGTGAGGTCTCCATCCGGAGAATATTTAACTGTAATTAAAAAGCACAGATTAAGTTAAATGAAAAAGCCTACACCACAACACACTTCTGATGACCGACGGTGGAAAATACCTACACCGTTAAAACCAAGTATACAATATGTATTAAACATATGCTTTTGGTGTTAGGACTGCTTATTAATAGCGGTAATACTTTTGCTAAGTTTTAAGGGTTCACAAGTCTCACAGTTCTATATTATTTTCATTTATTTTTTACAAGGTTTCAATTTAAATTCAATTCCTAGTCAATATAAGGACAGCACATGATATTACAAAAGAATCATGTTGTTGCAGCATTTTTTTAAATTAGGGAATACCAACTCTAAACAGTTCCTCAACACACACACACACACACACACACACACACACACACACCATTCAGGAAGGTCAGCCGCTCAGGGCAGCACCGCCTGCCATGGGTGAAAACACTACAAGATAGTTTTCCAACTTTTTCCCAAAATCAAGCATTGTTCAATTTGTATTATACTCTTTTAAGCTTGAAAATTTGAATAAAAGTTTACCAAATGCATTTTCATACCGTTGTGTTCTGACACAATGTCATTAACCAGCTCTCTTTGTTTTATAAGATTTACTTTTATAAGTGTGATAAATATATGATCAATACACGATGAAACGATAATCAGGCTACCAAATAAGTTTGACACAATGTTTTTAAGAAAGGGATTTTATTTATTTATTTTAAATACAACTAAACCAGATAACAGATTGTTTTATATTCACATATAGAATAATTATCACCCACGTTTTTCCCTTCAGACCCGAAAAATAATATCCAAACAAGATCTATGGGGCCACAGTTGTAAATTCAGGAGACCTAGTTACTCAGAAAGTGTATACATCATTTAAGAAAAGGGTCATAATGCATACAGAATACAGAAAACCTCCTCTCGATCTATTGTGACTGACGTTTTACTAAGACACACACACACACACACACACACACACACCATTCAGGAAGGTCAACCGCTCAGGGCAGCACCGCCTGCCATGGGTGAAAACACTACAAGATAGTTTTCCAACTTTTTCCCAAAATCAAGCATTGTTCAATTTGTATTATACTCTTTTAAGCTTGAAAATTTGAATAAAAGTTTACCAAATGCATTTTCATACCGTTGTGTTCTGACACAATGTCATTAACCAGCTCTCTTTGTTTTATAAGATTTACTTTTATAAGTGTGATAAATATATGATCAATACACGATGAAACGATAATCAGGCTACCAAATAAGTTTGACACAATGTTTTTAAGAAAGGGATTTTATTTATTTATTTTAAATACAACTAAACCAGATAACAGATTGTTTTATATTCACATATAGAATAATTATCACCCACGTTTTTCCCTTCAGACCCGAAAAATAATATCCAAACAAGATCTATGGGGCCACAGTTGTAAATTCAGGAGACCTAGTTACTCAGAAAGTGTATACATCATTTAAGAAAAGGGTCATAATGCATACAGAATACAGAAAACCTCCTCTCGATCTATTGTGACTGACGTTTTACTAAGTCAGACGATCAGGATTATGGATGCCGCCGTTCACATTTAGTTTGTTGGACTGTATATGTCATTACTATTACTGTAGGTGAGGCCTTCTCTCTAAGAGCCGTCAGCATTCAGTGTTTATAGAAATAAATGAAAATTCAGAAAATTACTCCCTACTTGAGATTGTTTGACTAAATTGATATTATTTTTAGGATATGTTTTGTCAGCTTTTGTCAGATTTGCTAGAGGGACCATGTCACACCTTGTTGTAATGTGATCACAATTAAGAACCATAACATTATATTGTTGGGCAACAGAAATATGTATCAGTATAAAAAAATACCTAATACTGAAATCCTCTCTTCTAAACTATTGTGAAAGTTTTAATTTCGATTTTGATGGTCTGCCCCACTAGCTGTATACCTTTGTCATTGTGGTCAAACATGCGGCAAGTGTTCGCAGGAAAACAAGAACAAATACAGTATACGATAATTAAATGAAAGTCCTTCTACAAGAATGTTTAATCTAAAACTGAGCTAAGCAGTTTTTAACATCTCTTAATTCTCTTAATGATGTTTTATTAACAAGGTTCGGGAGGAGCGAAAACCCTCCAATGTGGCTGAATTACAACAATTCTGCATAGATGAGTGGACCAAAATTCCTCCACAGCGCTGTAACAGACTCATTGCAAGTTATCGCAAACGCTTGATTGCAGTTGTTGCTGCTAAGGGTGGCCCAACCAGTTATTAGGTTTAGGGGGCAAACACTTTTTCACACAGGGCCATGTAGTTTTGGATTTTGTTTTCCCTTAATAATAAAAACCTTCATTTAAAAACTGCATGTTGTGTTCACTTGTGTTATCTTTTACTAATATTTAAATTTGTTTGATGATCTGAAACATTAAAGTGTGACAAACATGCAAAAAAATAAGAAATCAGGAAGGGGGCCAACACTTTTTCACACCACTGTATATATATATATATATATATACTCACAGTGGTGGGACGTCAGGGCCAGCAAAGCTTTCTCTGCTGGCCTAAACACTATCAGAATCACTGATTTAGTTTTAATTTTGTTTATATTTTTCCATGAATGTGTATTAAATTATTTCCAATAGTCTATTCTCTTCATTTCATAGCTTTTCTCTTGGTTGCACTGCTTCCAGCAGTGTATGTTTATATTAGAGCTTTTATCCAATCATATTTCAGCAACCGTGTTGCCAGGGTCAAAGAAATCTGCCTTAAGGCCCTCAGAATCAACAGTGCAGGCGTCTGTTAGCTTAAATCAATGGCAATGAAACTGTTGCTTTAACCAATCAGATTTCGAGTTGGCAACACCAGGGCCATCTAGCTGGCTAACGATAACGTCAGCATTTTCTCGTCCTTTGATTGGATGGTCAGCATACTAGCTAGCAAACGCATCACTGTAAATAATTTTGTTAAAACTTAGTAAAACTTTTATTACTGTTTCTCAGGTTTAGATTTTCAGTGCATTTTGAAAAAATATTTGCCTACTATATTTAGTAAATCTAAAAACAGTAGTCCTAATGACTGCGAAAAACAGCCACACACCTCCTCGGCACCGGCTCTGTGAAAGACTCGTGAAGATGAAAAACCACTAGAGTATGGTAGGTTAATTTTCATTTTTGACTCTTTTATCGCTTGATGCGTAGTATGCTGATGTTATTTGCGCGATATAAAGCCAGGTTTAAGTTTCCGTAAAAAATATCTCAGTTTCCTGAGTGGAGCTGTA
>NW_015505648.1:66391-68176 GCF_001515645.1 Sinocyclocheilus grahami
CAGTGGTGGGCCGTCAGGGCCAGCAAAGCCTTCTCTGCTGGCCTAAACACTATCAGAATCACTGATTTAGTTTTAATATATTTTTCCATGAATGTGTATTAAATTATTTCCAATAGTCTATTCTCTTCGTTTCATAGCTTTTCTCTTGGTTGCACTGCTTCCAGCAGTGTATGTTTATATTAGAGCAATCATATAATCATATTTCAGCAACCGTGTTGCCAGGGTCAAAGAAATCTGCCTTAAGGCCCTCAGAATCAACAGTGCGTTAGCTTAATAGCTTAAATCAATGGCAATGAAACAGTTGCTTTAACCAATCAGATTTCGAGTTGGCAACTCCTTTGATTGGATGGTCAGCATACTAGCTAGCAAACAGCATCACTGTAAATCATTTTATTAAAACTTAGTAAAACTTTTATTACTGTTTCTCAGGTTTAGATTTTCAGTGCATTTTGAAAAAATATTTGCCTACTATATTTAGTAAATCTAAAAACAGTAGTCCTAATGACTGCGAAAAACAGCCACACACCTCCTCGGCACCGGCTCTGTGAAAGACTCGTGAAGATGAAAAACCACTAGAGTATGGTTGGTTAATTTTCATTTTTGACTCTTTTATCACTTGATGCGTTGTATGCTGATGTTATTTATTATAAAGCCAGGTTTAAGTTTCCGTAAGAATATCTCAGTTTCCCGAGAGGAGCTGTATTAACCGGTCTTTTCCGCCGCTGGCAGAGACAGACCAGCGGGGAGATGAGAGTCACAGAGGTACGTTAAAACACATGTATACACTTTTCTTCATCGTCTTGTATGAATTATTTTAATGTTACTTGCTCACTTTCCTAGTAAAGCTGTGCTAACCAGTATTTTCCTTCAGCAGTGCGCTGGCAGACCGGCAGGGAGACTCGCAAAGCCGAAATAAAGCAGTAAGAGAACATTAAATTGTTAGGTCAACTTTAAAACACATGTAATCACCTTATTTGTTTTATTTGCGTTTGGGTGAATACATTTCTGTAAGAACATCGGATGGACTGTATTTGTGTTAGAAGATTTGATTTTGTTTGGTGTTTGGATGAATATGAGGCTTGCATCTCTCTCAGAAGCTGATCGTTGTGATGGACGCTGATTTGAAGTCTGCAGAAGCTGTTGAGGTGTTTGTGAGAGAGATGAATGTGTGTCTGCTTCTGGATTATTGTGATGTGTGTAAGTTGTGCAAGGTAAAGTGCAGAAACGCTTCTCATAAAAAGCCATCAGTCATTAAACTAAGCGAGTTGACATGTAACTAGGGATGCACCAGTACTCGTACTCGTTAAAATGCCGCAATACCAAACGCCGATACCACACAGCATGCGATAAGTGCCGTATTCAGACAAAGAAACACCGACAACAGACAGCAGAATGGTTATTAGAGATTAAGGATGTCTACGAAGTATATGTATGCAATGAATATAATGATAAAATTCAATATTAACGCCTGTATAGCTGATGTGCGCGAACTGATAAACAAAGCACGCTGAGTGGATTGAGTGCGCGGCGGCGCACATGCGTAAGCTTGTCGAGTTAATATCCCTTTCTCACAGACATCACTGGAAAGTTTGTAGTTCGGTCGGGTGTGTCAAAAACAAATAAGTAAAACAAAGCACAAGTTACTTAACGGTAGAGAGAGAGAGAGAGAGAGAGAGAGAGAGAGAGAGCGTGTTGTGTGATCTTTGATGTTCATTAACTTAGCACACATAATTTGGATTAAAACTAAATCGTAAAAATAAAACCATTCATAGGGGCATTCACTAT